>NC_055689.1:12523876-12825376 GCF_017639745.1 Melanotaenia boesemani
CAGGTCTTGAGAACTCTGGGACTGACACCATCTGGACCTGCAGCCTTGTTCTGGTTCAGTTTCACCAGTTGTTGCATGACTTGGTTACAGGAGACAGACAGAGTGGAGGTGGAGGCAGAGGAGGTTTCAGGAAGTCCTGATGTGGAGGGAGATGAGGTTGTGTCCAGGTCCTTGACTGAGCTGCAGGGTGACAGAGTGGAGGTGTGACAGGAAAGCTGTGGGCTCATGGAGGGTGTGTGGCTAGTTGGGGTTGAAGCAGGAGATGAGCTAAACCTATTGAAGAACATGTTCAGTTCATTCGCTCTGTCCAGACCTCCATCGGTCTGATCCTCCTTTATCCCGAAGCCAGTGATCTTCTTCATTCCTGACCACACATCCCTCACATTGTTTTTCTGAAGCTTACTTTCCAACTTCTTCCTGTAGTCCTCCTTGCACTTCTTCGTTTGTGTTTTAAGTTGTTTTTGTGTGGACTTCAATAACTCCCTGTCTCCATCCCTAAAAGCTTTCTTTTTGATGTTCAGCAGCTTTTTCAGGTCACTGGTGATCCAGGGTTTGTTATTGGGGAAGCACCTCACTGTTCTTGTTGGAACGGTGCTGTCCACACAGAAGTTAATATAATCTGTCACACACTCAGTCAAGGCGTTGATGTCATCTCCATGAGGTTCACATAGGACGTTCCAGTCTGTAGCCTCGAAGCATCCTCTCAGAGCATCTTCAGCTTCATTAGACCAGGTTCTAATAGCCTTTCTAATGACTGGTTGTTGCTGAACGATGGGCTTGTAGGAGGAGGAGAGAAGAACTAGGTTATGGTCTGATCTTCCTAAAGGTGGCAGGGCAAAGGAGCTGTATGCATTTTTAATATTTGCATAAAATAAGTCCAACGTTTTGTTTTCTCTGGTGGAGCAGCTGACAAACTGTTGGAAAGTTGGTAGAGTTGCAGAGAGGGAGATGTTGTTAAAATCTCCAGAGATCGCCACAAATGCGTTTGGATGTTGTGTTTGAAGCCTGGCCACTACAGAGTTAATGACATCACAGGCTGCGTCTGGAGCGGTACCAGGTAATATATATACCGCTACCAGAATAACGCATGTGAACTCTCTGGGTAAATAATACGGGCGGAGACTCACAGCTAGCAGTTCAATGTCTCTTGTGCAGATCTTCTCTTTAACAGTGACATGTTCAGGATGACACCAGCGCTGGTTTACCAGCACCGCAATTCCACCTCCCTTCAGCTTCCCGCTGAGTTGTTTATTGCGGTCTGCACGGACCGTCCTGAAGCCGTGTACAGACGCATTACAGTCTGGGATGTGTTCATGCAGCCATGTCTCGGTGAAGCACATAATACTGCACTCTCTGTATTCTTTAAGAGACCTGGTTAGCACCTGAAGTTCATCAATTTTGTTAGCTAGCGATCTCACGTTTCCCATAACAACCGTTGGAAGAAACGGTTTGAATCGCCACCGTTTTTCTCTCTGCCTCGCTCCTGCCCTGCATCCTCTTCTCTTTCTTTTCAACTCCGTTGGGATTTGAAGTGTTGTTTCACTGATAATCTTGAGTTTGGAGAGTTTTATCAGTTGATCCCAATGGTAAACAAGTCTCGTTGCCATGGAGACTCACAATAACAAGTCTTGCAAAAACAGAAAAATATTCAGAAAAATCTCCCGTATAGCACAGCCTCTGACCAGCGTGAAAAATCAACCCGAACAGACACAGATTGACAGCTGATGTCTTAAAAAAGACGGCTATATTGTAAAAAATCACAAGTTAAAAACAGAGCTACTACAATTGCTGCTGCCACCTAGCGGCGCATTCTAGAACAATGAAAGCTAAATGACAGCAGCATTCACAGCTGATCTGATCAAATTTGCTCAATGTGATCAGTTTTATCAAAACTTTATCAAACAACGTTTTCTTAAAAAAATACAAGTCTAACCTTGTAATGAAAATATGGGAAGAGCATGCAATATGTAGATAGTTTAAAAGATATTTTACTGGTGATAAAAAACTTTACAGAAAACCTTGAATAACAATGGTTTGACTCACTGGTGACACTAAACTAAAGTTTAAAGAATGCATGCAATGTTAAAAGATAAAGCACACCTTTAAGCTTTAAATGCTTTATGTGCCTTGGAAAATGCTATAGAAATCTAATCCATTATTATTATTATTATTATTAAAAAAAGATATCTGTAAAAGAGAGAAAAAGTATTTTTTTGCTTTCTGACTAAATATGTATTCGAATCCAAATTCAGAAAATGACATGAATGGATATTCCAATTTATTTGTAGCTTTATTCTCTTTGATTTTTACTTAACACCATCAACCATATTCTATTTAAAGCCTCTTTCTCCTGAACTTGTCAGAAATCTGCACACTAGCTGCCATTCACCCACTTGACCTTTACACATGTTTTAATAGCAACATAATGGGATTTGAGTTGAACTTCAGCATCAGATCAACACTTAGTTTGTCACAGCTAATACATTTTGGGAAAAAGACTGTAGGCGTGCACTTACTAGGACTATAATTAGCTAACAAATGCTGCAGAAAAGGGATATTTTTTAAAAAGAATAAATTAGTTAGAAAAAAAATCAATTTCAAACACATCTCTTCATGCTTTAATTGCACTGATGTTGAATGGTGCAGCAAAGACTCAAGTATTTACAGCTTTAACGCTGTTAACTAAAGTCAGCACGGTAAAATCAGGTTCATATGTTTTCCTTTCAGGAGTCTCCAAACAACTAATCTTAAAGTCACGGTAGCAAGCACATTCCTGAATGGACATCCTGTAATACCTTGACATTTCTGTCACTGTGTGACTCTCGAGCATGTTCTATAATGACTTTTGATATATGAATTCAGCTGAGTCCAGTTTTGTTCATGACCTATCAGGAGAAAAAAGGCAGGTGCAAAGAACCAAAGAAATTGAATTGACCAGACTAAGTCCAGGACTATTTAATAAAGGAAAATAGAAAATAAATAAAAATAAAACAACCATTTCAAACAGGTCACTCACTAATGATCTGCACTGTTGACACTTCAATGCACACTATACCTTTTTATAAAGTTTTTAATGTCTGCAAATCCCGACATAAAAAATATAGAGACATTTACTCGGACTGTCATTACCGTGACTCCCAGTAAAAACATGGAAACTTAAGAGTAACATTTTGACCAGTGTATGTCCTTAAAGTTCTTCAGGGCCGCTCTCTTTTAGCTCCATTATTTGTCAGTTTTAAGAAATCTTGTGCTTCCCTGTGATACAGATAAAGTAATCATTCATTTCTTACCTCTAGGCTATAATGCTGTAATTCCTTATTATCACAATGTCTAAATAACCCAGAGAAAAGCTTCCAGCTGATCTACTTGGTTATGCAGCTTTAGCCCCAGGCTGGGGGAAGAGCAACCTCCCATAATGCATTGAGCTGCACTCCTCTCCTTTACTTGCAATTCATTTGTATGTCAATATTGCACCCAATTAAAGCTGTGTGCACTGCAAATAACAGTAAAATACTGGTAGCTAAGACACCAACATTTTACTGGTATTTTACAATAGATTTACTGTAATTTATAATAAAGTATATTACTGTATTCTGCATAGTAGTTTTATGTATTTATAGTGTCTTCTATCATATCACTGTTTATTTACAGAGGGAAAAAAGTTTGCAATGTGAGTAAAAATTCCACACATATCACTACAACACAGCGATTGTAAAGAGAAATAATACAATAATAATACTAATGAACTGCACTTTATGGTGGGAAACCAGCTACATTATTAAGCTACATCTGTCTTCTAAGAATCAAGATTTTTTAGGTTTTTGTTTTCATTATTCTAATTTTTTTTATTTGAATGTATTATTCTGTGGGATGATGCCAGAAAATGCATTTAATGTATTTTTTTAGTTTTTATTTTTTTCAAAACTCACAGTGTAATTAAATAAGTTCTTTGCAGTGCGTCTCGGTTTCATGGTTTTCTTTTATCTGTCTCCATCTATTCTCCCGGTGTCTCTGGTTTCATAGCTGCATGTTTTGTGGTTGCTGGCATGACCTCCCTGGTGTTTATTGTTTGTTATCTTTTTCTGTGTTACCCTGTTCTCTTTTCTCGTCCCCTAAGCCCCGGCGGTTTGTGCAGATGGCCACAATTTCTGACCCTGGTTCTGCTGGAAGCTTCATCCTGTTTAAAGTATTTTTCCTTTTTTCATAATTACATTTTTCTTTTATTTTCCCTCAACATTATCGCTTAATAATGACTGACTGGATTTTTCTTTCTGTACCAGACGTCTTTGGTTGCACATCGTTGCTATGTAAATATAACTGAAGCATGTAAGCCTGCTGATGTTAGAAACTGGCTCAGATATGTCGATGTACAGCTTCTTTTTGTCATCTTTGTATCTTTTCCTCCTTATCACTAATTTGGAAACTTGCCAAACTAATGGGGGTTTACTACACATTTTTTTAGCCTTTCTAAAATGCCAGTGAGTTTTAGATTTCCACCCTTTTTGGCAGTATGATGGCCCTGCATCAGAACAAGGGGTTATGTCCCTGACAGCCGCTTAAATTGAGACCATGAGACTCATCTTAAATCTAAACCAATGAACCTCTGCTACATCTCTGTTTGACACTATCTCAAAGTTTTTCAGAGAGAAAACTTTGTTCTGTCCCACCTTATGTATCTTGAAGAGCAGTAGATACCGTTGTCTTGAATAAATATACAAAATCTCTCAGGCAAGATTCCTTTCCCTGATGTGAAGGAGATTGAGAAAGGTGTGACCACATTTCTGTGCCTTTCTTTGCAGGATCTGAGAGCAGACACATGCGCAGCTGTTGGCATTAATAGCTTCTTTTCCCAGTGGTAGAATCCAAATTTTGATCTGATTCGCCATGACATCAAATCAACTCTGATGAGATTGTGGAGACACTTATGGAAACATTCTAAATCGATCCCAGTTTGGTAATTCAACAGGCAAAATCGCCATCTTTCATCTCCTCTTTCAAAGTTCCCTCCCTGGATGGTTCCCCTGAATTTTAATATCTTTCTGGCAGGCCAGCATATACCACCGGAAAGCTGCAGCACTCCGAATCGAATCAGACCTCCAGATGATAGATGAGTGAGCCACAGTCACACTCTATAATATATCTAGACTGCCAGCACACTCCTGTGACAGCTGAAAAATGCCAATGAGGCTGCAGGAGCCTGCACTTAGCCCCCTTGATGTTATTTTTTCTCCTTTTTTGCCCTGTAGCTGCTACATTGAAATTCATTAGCAAGCTTAGTTCAACGCTTCAGGAAGTACAAGGGTAAGAGTGATGGTCACTGCGCCCTAGCCTGGATGTGCTGTGATGCTTTGAGGGCACATCTGTCGTGTGCCAGGGGATGGGAAACACAGAGAAAGGGTGATCGACCTGGCATTTCCCTCTGTCTCTGAGTGCCAAGCAAATCAGCAGCTCGACCGCAAAGCACAGGCACTTGCTTTGAGAGATATAGTGAGCTGAACTCCCTGGAGAGCGGCAGAAAAATACCAGCTCAGCCCCCCAGGGCTTTGAGCCTCCAGAAGAGTGCGTTAAGGAAAGGCTGCATCCACAATCTCTGGCTGGTGTAAAGCCTTACCGTCAGCGATGAGATGCTCCGGCACATGTAAGATTACTCGGACTGATAGGCTGCAGGAGAGGTGAGATGAGTAAACCAGGCCGATCACGCAGCTGATGACACTGATCAGAGTCAGGGTGGTCTTATTGATGGGGCTCCGCGGGGAACCTGCTGCTGGGAACAAATGCAGAGGGGAGGGAGACAACAAAAGGCAGAAATATGTGAGGCAGTGGCCATGCTTTCCCCCCCACAGCCCCTTCATAACATAAACACACACAGACACCCGGACACATACACACACTGCCTTCACAGGACTTTTTTTTTTTTCTTTTATCCACAGTCCAAAAGAAAAAAACACAGACTTAACGCCCATAAAACGGACCTTTGGATCAAAAACCATCAAGCCTTTGGGAGGTTTAGACCAGGCATGGCTCAGTGACACAGACGTAAGGTTTACCTTTGAAGGGTTTGAACATCCACGCTGGGATGTACGGAGAAAATAGTGACACAGGCTTAAAAAAATAAATAAATAAATGCTCGGAGGTTGTTCTGCAACCCTCCCTCTTTCCTCTGCCAGAGTGAAAACTCTTCCCTTATCTCTTTTACTCCAGAGCGCAACACAGAAAGTGGTAAACGTGACCTCATACCCACAGGGCCATGCATACATGCACACACACACAGAAAATGCACACTGACCTTGAATACAGGCATTCACACTTTGTTTAAAGTGCTTACTTTAACGCTAGCAGCATGATTCTGTATTATCGTCACTTTTAAATTACTCTGGCAGAGCTTTCTCTGTCAAAAGCTGCCCGAGGCAATCCTTTAAACAAATGGAAAGCTGACCTTTTGTATCCTGTTTCAAGCTAGTTTATTTAATCTAGTAACTTACCCAGAAACTGGATATGGGCATCATTTTACCTTTTTGACCTTTCTGGCTTACTTTGTACCATTTGAGAATTTGTTTTGTGATTTTACAAAAGCTATCTCTGGTATGCATTTCACAAAAAAAGTTTAATATTCCAATATTTTTGTCCCTTTCTGATTTTTCCATAAACATGAAATGACTAAAATTGCTTTTCATGCCTCATGAATCATCCTTTCCTCTGGATCTAAACAACATAGTTAGGGCATGGCTGGACCACCTTATTCTATTCTTATACCAAGCTCTAATTAAAGGTGTCGGCTACACTTCTGAAGGCTTCACTGTATTTATGACACCTGTGCACATGACGGGGGATAATTGGCTTGGAGGCTTTGTAAAGGCTTGTAACGCCTTATGACAGCCGCTATTATTTTGAGGGCATTGTTTCTTTATTATTATTTTTCTCCTTTCCACAACCCATTACTGTACATCAAAGCTGCAGAGACAATGCATGCTGACAGATAAAGCATGCTCCACCACTTCACTTTGACAGCATTTGCACAGGGTCCTCTTCAGAAATAATATTTGTCTGTAATATTATTTCAAAATGGGGTGCTCATATGGTATTCATATCCCAAGATGCAACGAATAGTAAAGTTTTTCCTCTAGAAACTTCTGATCTCATCATCTTGTTTGATTTTACTCAACAAGATTGTATACAGATGCACTGAGATCAGTTTTACATGCTCACAAATACCACACACACTTCTGTATATGTATATATATTCATATAAATCAATATAATGGCATAGAGCACATACAACCTGTGTGTGTCCTTTAGGAGTTAAAATTATGAGCATACACAAATTACAAATTACTTGTCATGCGTCGTGGTAATGGTAATACCACCGGCGGGATAAACTGTAAGTGTATGAGTCCTTCTTACCCCCAGAGCCCCACGCGCTGTTGGCGTTACCATTTCTCATACCTCGACTCCGGCGTCGACTGCGGTTAGGGTCGGTGTAAAAGGCCAGCTGAGGCTCGCTGTCTGCCTCCGTCCCAGAGTCCCCGTCTGGGTTCAAGAAAGTTGAACCCGCTGTTGGATTCACACAAAAATACATCTCCAGTGAAAAAAAAAATGGAGAGGAAAAAGAAATGGACCAATGTTGGAGATTTCGTCCTCATGTTAGGGGGATAGAGATGGCAGGGAAAGGACCAGAGCAAGAGATGAATCCACTGCTTTATTCAGTAAGGAAAGAGGTCAGTTTGAAAGTTTTCCTCATTCAGTAATTTAAATCTAAGCAATAAAAAACGGGGAAGACTCAAAGTAGTATTTCTTAAAGGTGAGGAAAAATGGAAGATTTTGTCCTAAAACGTACGTCTTTTCATTAATGACAACTTCCCACTTAGCTTACATTAAACTACCACGAGAGATGCATTGTTGCCACAGGAGCCGCAACTTTGTCATGAAGGTATAAAACCTCACAAAATGTGTATATCTACTGCACTCAACCATGTATGCGTCAAACCTGACCTCCTGATTTTCCTTCTTTTTTTTATCCTTTAAAACTCTAAACTTAATCTGAAATACACATAAACTCTTTACGGGTAGTTTTGTACTTTAGCTTGCAAGTGAACTATGCTGTTATGATTTTAGACACACCAGCATTTAAAAAGGCAAATCTCAAGAGCTAAAGCTGCTACAGGGAAATCAGTTATTATGCTTGTGGACATAAAGCAAATTGACATGGATTTAAACCACAATTAACTTGACACATGCAAATTCAGCCCGTTGATCACTTTAAATCAGTCTTGGCAGAGCAGGCTTTCAATGGAAGCAGCTCCAAAAAAAAAAAAAAACTAGCTTATTGAATTAGGTTTCACTGATCCAGTCTCTGGTGTAATCTAGCACTTTCTTGCTATGTTCTATGTTAAATATCTGCTATTTAAGCTCCATCACCCCATACCCATCCTTTTTCCTTATTTTTCTTTCTTTTTTGTAAATTTGGATTTAAATTTCTCTACTTCGCTACTGCTTTGGTGTGTTTTTAGTAAAATGTGAGATGTTTAATTGCCACGTCTTTAAAAAAAAAATGAACATGATTCAAATTATTAAAGTGGTTCATGTTCTTACAATTAAAATACTAGCCCCTGCTTCAGCAGCAAAATGCACCTGCATCAAATTATAAACTAGGCTTTATTGTGAAAGCTATCATACCGACTTTAAATGCCATTATACACAGCTCTGATTTGTGCAGTAGCACCATCAGAACATTCTCAATTTAAGCAACTATTGATTGAGCTGTGCATTAATAAAAGCATTTTTAGTTTGCAGTGCAGATAAATTGTGCTGTGTTGTACTGACCCATCACTTTATTATTCAGATGGGCTATAATAACAGAAACACCTTTGTGTTTGGATCAGTAGTTTAACAACTCCAGAAGCAGCATCCTGCTAAGCATTATAGCACCTATGAAAGCAGATTAACTGCAGGACTGCACGGCCTTTCATGACTTGTGTCTTAATGAACTGGCAGCTTTGTGAATCGGTAAAAAGCCTCCAATAATGTTGATGTTACACATTCTTTATCTTTTGACTTTGACCTTTTTTGGGAGATTTAACTTTTATGTTAAGACAGATTTAATTAAGTAAATGTACATTTTCTGTGTAGTATTAGGCCCTAATCATACTGTTGCATCTGTATTTGTTGGTTAACTTGCCAAGATATTTCGGACCAGTCATCGTAGCTAGAGCTCAGTGAGTCTAACATTTGGGCAGATCTTCTATCTATGACACAGTTGGCAGCTGGAAAATGTTCAGATGGGTTATGTGTTATCGAAAATACCAAAATGATTAAAACAGAAACAAATGGCTCATGATATTGTCTGAGATGGAAAGCATGAAAACTAAATGAACTGATAAAAATGGACAACATGATATTTTGTTGGGCAATACCAACATGACTCCTGTTTTCCTTTTTTTTTCTCACCATTTTTCATGTTTTATTTGAAAAATAACAATATGCAATCCTTACTATTTCATAAATGAGGCAGAATAAACTTTAACATGATAATCTAATCTACTGCATTCAGTCATAAATATCAGCCATGACTAGAAACTGACTGCTTTAGATACCTACAGTACACAATTTGATAAACAAACCAACTTCTACAATGTCGATAATGCATTTCCGCTGAGTGTTATAGTTCAGGCATTAGCTATATTTAGAGTGTATGTATTGAAGCTTGTCTTACAAGTGTTAGCGGATTGCACATCCCAAAGTGAGTGGGAAAATCCATCAAAGCAGCCAAGATTTGCTGTCTCAGCAGGATATATGTGAGTCAAAATAAAATTCATGCTAACATCACTTTGTGACAAGAGGTTTAAAAATCCCCAACCAAGAGGCAGTGTGTGATTAAACTGGAGACGCTACCTCGGAAACAATGGAGGAAAGGAAGCACAGTTGGCAGCAATGTCAGCGTGGCAAACTGTGGAGGACTTTTTCATGACAGCAGCTTCATCAGCTTTTCATGATGTTGGTTTTAGAACAATACGCAGTGAAGATATGAATGTGTTGCATAAATATTATTGGCAGCCATGACTATCTGCCAGCACAGATGTTGGTGTGGCTTTGCTATACAAGTGGAAAGCCTTTTGTGTTAATGCTATTGTTTCAGCAGCATATTTTTTACGACTGATTTAATAATCAAGCAATAGACAGTGTAGACTTCACCATTCAGATATTGTTACTGGCAGGGAACAAAGTCTTTTGGAACATTTGTGCTATTAAAACAAGTAAGTTTAAGTTACTATTAAGTCCATTTCAAGTATCTAACAACAATAAAACTACAAAAAGTAGAAAACCTACTAATGTTAGAGTAAGATGTTGGGCAATATACCAAAGAATGTTATTTAGCACCCGCAAGAAAATAAACCAATGAGATAGGAGTTATTAAAGGTACCATGTTAGCCATTTTCACTCTGACCTAATCTCTGCAACCCTGAGGAGCACAGCTAGCCAAACTAATCATCATCCAAGCATTGAGTGCTTCCCACTCTGCCCTCCAATTATGAGAAAGTGAAGGGAATCATTGAATTTGTTGTCACTTTCATCACTAACCAGCCATCCCAAAGTTGTGGCACAGAAACAGCCATACAGTGATAAAGCTTTAAGAGCAGTCTTTATAATTTTCTTTCACTTTTTTTTGCTGTTGCAGTCCTGTTGTAACGTTTATAATGTTTGCTGCTGTCAGATAAGGGCCCTGTTTTAGAACGGTTGTGTGAAAAGACTTTGTAGAGAGATTCTCATTATTTTTTTTTCATGTTTATGTTTAGCACCGAAAGAGGTTGCTGGTAAACAATGGTAGTGAAAATACAGTATAAATGTGATGTTTTTATTGAAAAGAGAGTGGAATATTTTAAAAACTCATAATAAAAAGTAGTTTAGACTTATCTGATGGATTATAATTATGATTTGGGAAACAGAGCATGGATGAGCGAGGGCTGTTACAACCGGCTGTAAAGAAACCCAGCAAATCCCAAACAAGTGAACTGTTTAATTTAAATTGTAAGACCCTTACAGATTCAAACCACTGGCAAACTAGACAAAAGTTAATCATATTTGCCCATTTTGATTTCATACAAAAGGAAAACATTGAAAAATTGAGGTCTTTCATTACTAGATTTCCAGACTTACTAATTCAGGACGAACATGATGTGTTTCCTCTAAATTAACTATGATGTTTACAATGACAAACTGGGCAAAAGAGTCACTGGAATTCTATAGATAATGGATAAAAGTCCTACATTGTACAGTAAAAGAGGCTCAAAGACCTCTGTCGTCACTGTCTTGTGGTCAACTGTAGCCAGAGATGAACACCTAATGGTATCGTAAATATAATACATCTATCAATCAACCAATAAGAAATGACCGTGGACTGCCTTGTTGATTAATGTGATGTTGGCACTGTTGTGCAAGAACAAAAAAAAAAAAAAAAAGGTAGATTCACTCTATAGGGGAATCTAAATAAATATTTTAGTCTAAACAAAAGATGACGTGACAATGGTTATCTCAATGTAAATATTTTCACTGAACTCCAGCAAAGTGATTTCAGGAAAGTATGATAAAATAAAATCTTACTATCGACACTATGTAGAAAGTCATTACATGAAGGATCATAACTTTATAAGTAGTTCACTCAGAAGGAGATTGTAAAGTGTATCAGGACTTAGATTTATGAGGAATTTATTCATATAATACCAATTTAGAAATAAGAAATGAAGCCTTTCAAAAATGTAGTACTTTTTCCATGGACTGAATATGTGCATTTATTTTTCTGAAACAGGAATCAAAACATGTAAAAGGCATTTTATTTGTGGCCTATGCAAAAAAAATTTAAAAGATGAAAGTTTTCTTGCAAAGCTCATCCACTTTAAAGTACCTTTAAAAGCTCACTATGATGTAGCACCGGACATGCAGCCGACTGACTGAGCCTACTACTTGTCTGCAAATGGAAAACACTCCTTTTGAGGAGAATGGTCTGTATTCTTCAAGGATGACGGGTTTCAAGAAACAGCTTTAAAATTACCAGCAACAATGTTAAAAAGTAGAATGTTTTTCAATCTCTCTAGTATGTTAGTTAGCAAAACCATATAAGACTGAAGAAACTGTAAGGGGCCCAATTTTCTCAAACTAAAGTTTACGGAAATTCAAATGAAGCGGTGTATTCTGACTTTTGTAAGAAAAAAACCCAAAAAACAAACAAAAAAACAATAACAAAAACAAAACTGTCGATGCACAGATCCTGGTGCTGTGATTTAACGCCGATCCATGTCATCTGTATACGAAGCAGGAACAACTAAATGGTAAAACCCACACAACATGAGAGTTAAAACAAATTAACCTTAATGTGTTTAAGATGGGTTTAAAATGTTCAAGTAAGGACATTTTCCTGTAAGTGGGGGAAAAAAAACAAAGAAAAACCAAATCGATACTAAAATAGCTCAGTCTGGTGTTTACAGAGTTTTATTGCTGCCCTCTATTTCCTACAACATTTCTCATTTCCTTCAACATTTTTCACCAGCATAGCACTTGAGCTGTAATGGTGTGTCGCTGCTTGGCTTACAGAAGAGAATTAAAGTGCCTCCAGAGAAATCAAAACTCAATCTCACATGGAAGGTGCAGCAACATGCGGAGGTTTGCGTCATAATTCTGTTGCACCACATAGTTCAGTAAGCAGAAGATAAACTGATCTTCAACAGCCATGCAGATAAAGATTAAACCTTCGTTTGAACCTATTGTTCATGTAAACAATGGCACTCTACAGCCATTTTAACCAAGGTCTCAGATGTTAGTTTGGTTGCTGGGGTTGTTGTTTGTTCACATTCATCATCAACAAGGCAGGTGCTACTACTGCTGCCATGATCCCTGAATATTGCCTACTTTTGTTCTGGCATCCACCTGTAGGCTCTGGTTAAAAGAGAAAATATCGTTCAGCATTCGCTTCAATGTTAAATTGATTAAAAAACATGCAATGCCTAACTGCCAAACTACAATGCTGTAAAGCTGTTATCCATCAAATCAGTGAGTTGTGTAACTGAACTGAAAATAATGGCATTCAATAGAAACTGATGAGGGTGTGTTTAGGTTTATAAGAGCAAGAGAACTTGATTGCGAATAACTGTACTAAGGGGAGGTGCTAAACTGTAGTATACAGCGATACCTGCTCAAATACAGGCCTCCACTTTCCAAGCACATGGTTCCTAGCTTAATTTACAACTAAAATCAATGTGTGTGAACTGTGGAAATATTTAGGATAATATATGGGGAATTTTAAAAAAAAAGCAATGTTGGTTACATTATTAATTAATATATTAAAATATTATAAAAATGTGCCATTTTTTATTTTATGCCATCTGGAAATCAGGTCATCTTTTACTCACTTAGCTGTTAACATTAACTATCCAACCAAATTTTGACCAGAAGTCCACTAAATTCAATATGAAATTGTATTTTTCAGTACAAAAGTGGATCAAAGGTGATGTCATGACCCCACATCCGGCCTCTTCAAACACTGCATTCAGTGCAGGGTTTTCATCCACGGCTTTGCATGTGCAGCAGACAGAAGGGCCACTTATAAACCAAAAGTTATTATTTCAAGTGCTCCAGCACTTTATATTGAAGAGACTGTGATGGGGCCCAGATGACGAGCCACTCTGACTGTGAAAGTGAACAAAAGAACTGAAAAACCAAAAGCTCTGATTAACAGTAGCTGCCGTAAGAACAACAATATGTAAGTGAAATAAAACCATTACCGGCATTATCAGTGAGCACCATGTTTGAATTAAAAGAAATAGATAAATAAAAAAAAGTGAGTCATAGAAAATAGTTTTTTTGTCCTTTTTTTCTAACAGAACAACAGAGAACATGAACAATTCCTATAACATTTATCTAGTTTCTTTTTTCTTTTTGCCCCAATTTGATGGCATCAGGATAAAAAAGACATTTCTTACCTGAGAAGATTCATTTTTTTAGTTAAAAGAAAGTAACATTCTTTTGAAATGAGAACAGAGAAGGGTTGTTATCAGAATAGAAAGTGAGGGTGAAATGTGGTTTAAATACAAATGAGATGAGAGTATTACCTGGTAATATCTTGAAAATGTGACTTTTTAAAAAGAGATTTTCATGTTTTTTACCTTTAAAAAAAATGCAAAAAAAAAACTATAGAAAAGATGTGCTTTCAAAATCCTGCAGTCTGATGTCATATACTATAGCTGTTTCTAAATATATAAAGCATGTATAACCTTCAAACCAGTACCCTTTAAATAATGCTGAAATAATCAATACTTGTGAATTTAATATCTGCGTGCAGGTAAAGAATATTCAACATTGTATGAGGTGTTGTCAATCAAACATGGTGCATTGACAGATACAAATGAACATTCAATGAATTCTGCATCCATGTGTCCCTTTCCAAGTGAAAAACCTAGAGGATTAAATCCCATTTTTGTTTTCATGGATGCACTTTGTGTCCTGAAATGTTCTAGAAAGTTTAGGGGTATTGACGTGAAAACACTGACCAATATACTGCATTTGCTGATACTGAGCGAACTGTGACAAAGTGCATGCTGGTGAGAGTTGATGCTTCATTTTCCACTCCACGGATCAGTTTTCGTTCCCAAACTGGGGACCAGTTTTATGACAGGGGGACAGCAAGGCCAAATAAAAGTTATAGTTTCTGCACTATTAGCAAAACATGGACAAAATTTTGAAAGTACCAAACGATGATGAATCAACAGAGATTTCAACTACCAAAAAAAAAACAAACAAACAAAAAAAAAAACATTATTGACATTATTGTTTTCGATGAAAAGGGGGACCTGCAAAAAAAGTTAGGAACCACTGATCTACACCATAGTCTGTGCATAAATACAGGTTTATAGTGAAATCATGCAACAACAGGTGGAGCACCAATGTTAGCACTTGAAACCCCCGTGCTGCACATTTTGGTATTTGCATCTCATCTTGTTATAGTGGCATTTTTACAAGCCTCAGGCACGAGAGCTGACAGAGATAACTGTGCTGAATTGTGGGCAGTAAGATGCCATTGAACACCTGACACTGGCTTACTTGCATGTTTTGCTTCACTTGATTGAACAGCAAAGTGGAAGCAAAGTTCACAGAGATATTGTAAAGTAAATAAGCTACTTTACTTAAAGTCTACAAACTATCTTTGTTTGTGCTATACAATGTATAGCATGAAATCCAAAACACTTAAAAAAAATCACTTTTTAGATTATTTGGTGTTGCAATGGTCTTTATCGCAAGTGTCCTTCATTAGTAGCAAAGCTGCAAACAAAACGAGCTTATTTTACTGAAATGTCACCAGTTCAAGCAGATGTTACTGACCTACAATCTAACCAAGCTACAAAGGTGTATTAGTTGTGTTGAGAACTTAGGTAACAAGTATAATTGTGTATAGCAATGTGGTGCTAGCATAACTGTCATAGTTGAGTGAAATGACTTACATACATTTCTTACCCTCTATGGTAATCGTTTTTAGTACACAGCAGAAGTACAATGACAGCAAACCAATTTTCCGCCAGCATCCTTCATCATCTTTGCCAGTGGTAGTACTACCTTAAAATGACCATTTTTTAATGTAAGTTGTGCAGCTATTTCTTGCTTATACGTTAAATTTTCTTGCTTATACGTTAAATTTACTAGTACTAGTACTAAACGTTCAGACAGAAGCCAAACAACTTGTAAGCATATAACACTGCCTCCTCACGTTTTCTAATGCTTCTTCACGGATGGCTAAATGACATCTAAACAGAGGGGATTTGTTGCAGCACTTTAATACAGTACTGCCTTGATAAATGGACCAAACAATGCACCCTAAAGATATACAATACTGTGGTCTATAATTATTCTAACATTATTCTTGAAATGACTGGCTTTGAGGGCAACTTTAAGTATTTATCTTGAAGCAAAGCCACTGTAGTCACCAGCTTTATTATCCTGTATGGTCAACAATTAATTAGGACTTAATTATGCTCCACTCAGCTATAAAATCCATTTAATACTGGTGGGGACCCGCAAGGCCTGAGCCCATTCATTACACTCACTATTCACTTTTTCTCATTTGGCAACTTTGGTACTTTTAACTCTTAAGTCCATTGAATTATGCTGACAGATAATAGTGAAGATGGGCACAGGGGCATCCTCATCAAAAAGACAGAGTGAATGCCTTACCTGTCTCACACACATACAGATCTTTTCCATTGAGGATAACAATACCTCTGCATGCATATTTTATGACAAAGATGAAAACTGTCGAGTGGAAACCCCAACAAGGGCAACTCAAAACTGCATGAAGCAGGCCTAATTGCCTGCTTAGGCAAACTCATTCCTATGCAGCTGACTTTGGAGAATACTAATTTGTACCTGGAAGCAGTGAAATTTCTAAAGGGGTGTCAATATGTGTGTGTATGGATGTGCGTGTTAAGCGCCTTGGGATGCAAAACCTTGTATTTTCAAACACCGAGCTGATACTGTACTACTGACACAACATCATAAAGAACACATAGGATTTTGTTTTCCTCTCCATTACTTTCTGCCTGCATATTCTGTGTTCATGCAGTGAAAAAAAAAAAGGAACTAAATTAATCAGGCAGAAATATTTGCTTTGTTCGTGGAGCTGTAGAGTCAGAAGATTGGCTAGCTCACAGACAACAAAGCAGACCAAAGGTTTGTCCAAACTCACAAACATGCTGTTGAAAAGAGACATAAAGTGACTTAAATAAGTAAGCCCAAATCTGAAGAAAACAACAAAGACCAAAGCCTCTAGATCACTCAGCAAACATGTTTTAAAGCAGCAGGCTGTCTGTAAAAGAATGGATCTTTAGTATTATTTGATGGAAGTGCTTTATAGGAATCCCACGAACATCTCAGAACACTTACACTCTTTGAAATAATTCCTAACCTCTGTGAGAATATGTTTTCATTTAAAGAAGAAACACTGATTCAATTTTAAATAAAATCCACATATTTGGTTTAAAAAAATATCCCACTTTATATGAATTTCCTACAAAATGTATGGCTCTGTGGGAGTTTTGGTGTTAAGGCTCTGTGCATTTTCCCAGTTGAGAATGTAGTCATAATGATAAACTATTAGACCTGTTAACTAGATAAACATGCTAAGAATGGGGCTACTCAATTTGGTCCTACATGGGCTGCAGCACTGCAGGTTTTCAATTAATCCCTGCTCCAACACACCTGACTCAAATTAAATGGACAGCCTAAACAGTTCTGCACATCAACTCATTAAGTCAGGTTTGTTGGAGCCAGGATACAACCGGACCCCCTTGTAGAAGCTGTACGGTCCATGTAAGACTGGTGCCAGAGCTTGGTACATACATGTCTAACCATAAAACACTGATGGGTTTTAATGGCACACTGACTCATTATGTAAACATCTCAACACACAAGACATTGTCCTGCAGTGTCCTGGAAATAAGAAATGACACTTCATGATTTTGTGTTCCAGCCCGGAGCATCATGTGACAGCTGCATTGTGCTTTACAGAACAGCGTCACACGCCAGGAACTAGATGTCAACATTGGCTTGTTTTGGCTGGACACCATGGCTGATTCAGCATAGAAACCCAAGAAGGCATTAGTGGGTGATGAGAGGAAAAGAAGGTAGGAAAGGCAAAGAGCAAGAGATGATTTAATAGTCGACATTGGACTGACTTTTACTCTCTTGAGAGAGCAGATATGCTGAATTAGCCTTTATTACAGGACACCAAAGTGTAAAAATCTGACAAAGTTCAGTGGTGTGACTTTAAATATTAAGTAAAAAAAAAAAACATTTCACACTAAAAATTGTAAAATCATTAGCTCGATTCACGCTCCTGATCAGATAAATGGATATAAGGCTTTAGGGAGACAATTTTTCTTCATCCTGGAGATATAACCTGGTTATATATCAAATACTGAATCCAAGGTTTCAAACAGCACTTCACAAATCAGTGAGTGATGTTACTTATAATGGATCCTCGTCTTTAACAACCTTTTGTAATTGATACAGCTGTGGAAAGCAAAATGATCCCATTTTTAATATACAGAGCATTTTTATCTGTTCTTTTTCTTTTTTGTTACCTGCCATACATTATTTCTGTGAGGACCCCTGTCCTGCTGTATTAAAATGAATGACCTTTCTTGACACAACGAAATCAACTTAAAAACTGTGTTAGACCTTTTACTTGCATTTTAGTATGAAGCTTTACAAACTGGCAAACTAAAATGTAATGCCATCTCCCATCCACAGATGCAGGATTTGTGGGTTTGGGAGCTTTTAATAGACCTGAATTTGGAGAGCAGTGATGAGTGCTGTGTTCTGATGGATGTTCTGGGGGCATTTACTTTGTTCCTACTGTTTATTATTAATAAAAAGCCTCCACTTGAATTCAAGCTGCTGCTTAAGTTTAGAAAAGCTACACAGATCAACACTACATTCAAGGTGTTGAATAAAGAATCTAGATGTTCCAAGAGTCATGTTGGGTTTCCAGTAACCACAAATGAAACATAAATATGATGACTGGTAGAAGAAATATATCAGAGCTAGCTAGAATAACATGCATGCTTGTGTTTCAACTTCATAATTTTCCTTGACAGTTTGAAAACAAGGTCAGATTTTCTGTATGCTATGCACTCTGTACTGTCTTCTGCTGGAAAAGAAGTTCATTTCCAAACTTGTTTTCACTCTTTCCCAGCATGTAGTGCTGCAGAATTGGTTTTAATTGGGCTGAAAATACAGCATCAGTGCAGCCAAGTGTGGAGGAAAGTGAATTATGGTCTGAGGTCAACTGAAAATTTCCAAAATGACATTTCGAAAATGTCAGTGCCTCCTATTTCCTCTGTTTATCATTCAGGGCTAATGTCTCTTCAATTCATTGACTGTAACCTCTCCCTTTCTCCATTTCCTGTACTCCTCCGTCTCCGGTTATTCAGCACTTAACTACAGCAGCTCTGATAGGCAGAGGTGAACGTGAGAAAAAACGGGAGGTTGTGATGATGGCAGCACAAGTACAAAATGTAGATTATATGAATGGAAATGAGGAAAGACAAGCTGTTATACTGAGTGAAACTTAGTAAAAGGTGCAAATACTGATGCAATTATTTGAGGTTTCCATGCATTACCATATTCACATTGCACCATATATTTCAGATATTGTTCAAAGAGCATTCATTCAGACATTTTCAAGCTGGCATGTTTGCTTAGACCCGTTGACAGACTATGACTTCATGAAATATAAGCAATAATTAATCATGTTTATTTATTTTTTAAATGTAAAAAAAGCTATGCTTCTCTTTTCAAACGTGATGAATAGTGCAAGTTTCCATAACCAAAACTGCATTTAAAGCTATGCTTCTTAAGTGGAAATTACTGTGCAAATTTAGGATCATTTCTGAAACCACAATCAGTAAATACATTTGTTTAAAAAAAAAGATCTAAATTAAAACACTCACTGATCTTGAGCTCAGCTAAATGTAACATGAACTAAGAGAAAGCTGGAAGTGCTGATGACGGGTGCATTGGTACACATTGCATCACCTCATCTGGGAAGGCACCATTAATGCTACATGATATATACAGGTCTTAGGGCAGCACATGCTGCTAGGCAGATGATGTCAAACCTTATTCTGCTTGTATCATAACACGGCTCTGCAGAAAGAAAAACAACAAAAACAAAGTTGAGCTAAACTCGCTGCCTTGCATTACAAATGTTTCACACAGTAGAGGAAAAAAAGTCACATTATAGAAGTCAGTTCATAGTTTCCACATCCAGTCATGCTCAGGACTGTGTGATGTAAATTTAGTCATCCTCATCAGGTCTGCCAACTCAAGTTGCCTGGATCAAACTCCATTTAGGAAAATAAAATACTTAAGAGGAGGAGCAAGTGAAAGAAATGAACAACTGTTTTGAGAGGAAAAAAGTTGTAGGTATAGGACTATGTGGACGTCTGCAGAGTTTGAGTTGGTTTAAGCCTGCAGTTACTGAAGCAAAGTACACAGCCTGAAACTAGCAACGCAACAAGGGACAATTAGCAGCTAAAACCCTGTATCCAACAAGAATGGGAGACTATGTTTAAAACCGCAACATGTGGTCTCCTCATTATATTACTATTTGCAGGGTGCAAATGTAGGAAGAAGAAAAGAATTACAGAAGTAAACATGCCTCTGCCCCCATTTCTTTTTTTTTAAGTGAATTGACACTGACTGACATGAAACCAGGAGTAAACACTCCTGTTCACAGCCACAGGAGGACGCTCGCGGATGTGATGTATACATTTTCGAACTTTCTCAGCACCTCAGTCAGCGGTTCATTTAGTGTAATAAGGAAAGCCTGTTGTTCCGTGTGCTATTGTGTAGTTGAATAACTTGCCTTTCCTGATTAAATGTTTGTTCTTGGATTTTGTAAAATAAATTTCTCAATAAATGTTACTTATAGTCCAGTGAGGCTCATATATTTTTTTTTCCTCTTTGTGATGCATTTTATGACTGATGGGACAGAAAATTCAATAGATAAAATTCTAAAATTCAAATATAATCCCAATAAAGTCAAATGGATTAATGTAATCAATCAATATGCGTTTTTGTTTTCTATTTTTTTTATTAAATATGAAGCTTAAGGGAATGTGCATATCATTACATCCGTATGTATTAAATAGAATCTTTTTTTTTATGTTTTTTTATATAGTTTCAGTTGAACACACACAGTAAGTGTTAAAAAAAGTTTCAGCTTGTCTACTGTGTAATGTTTGTCATTTATTTTAACTTTAAAACATTATTTGAATGATGCCTGATTCTCCAGACATTCCACGTATCCAAGCACCATGCGCATTGAACAAGCTAATGATATATCTTAAACAGTAGGTTTTGTTAACTATGAATATGTATGGTTTCTTTTCTTTTTGTGTAAAATCAAAGAGAAAGTGACTCACCACGGGTGTTGCTGGAGAGGCGTTTGCGTTGGCTGGTGGAGGTGTTGTGCGGAAGCAGGGTGTTCTGCTGGTGGTTGCTGTCAATAGGGCTGGTGGCGATGATGTTGTCCTTGTATTTGTTCATCAGGGCCAACTTGGTGTTGTCACTCACTGTGGACAAGTAGCTACAATTACAAACACACAAACTAGAAGCTTTGGCTTTAAAATACGATTAAACAACGAGGAAAGCTGGCATGAAATTAAACCTAATTAACAAAAAGTTGACATATAAGATTCAGAGCATGAAATTGTTATTTCTGCAAATATTCAGAGATAAAGTTACCAGAAAACAATGGAATCAACATCATAGAAACAGATTTCAACATTGTTTTAATAATGATGATGATGATGATGATGTCAGCTTGTCCTCTGGACTCCAGAATAGAGATACAATTACAGTGCCTAGCGACAGGGGACAAGGGCCCAGCAAGAAGAGACACAGATAAAAGGCCATGCTTTATAATTTTATTGATCAACAGATGTCACAATTGGATGTTAAACAGATAACCAGAGGATTAGTTGTGCCTGGAGGAGAAAACCCTTCAGCTAAATTACTGGTTTGAATATAGAGGTTTTGAGGCAACGTAGGAGAAATCACTGGATCTGAAGAACACTGCTGATCCACAAATCTGCCAATGAAGCCATTCATGATATGACCCACTTAGATCTAAATGCATCTTATCACCTAATGAAGCAACAACCCCTGAAATACAAGCTGTGTCCCAAATCAGGGTCATATACTTCGATGTGTGCAGACTACGTCGGCTGTGGAGTGTCTACGTAGTCTGCACACTTCGAAGCTCGCTTACCTAAGTGAAATGGGACAGCCTACCTAGCTGACGAGTATTTCCCATAGCAGCAACAAGTAAAGCATTTAAACCTCAGAAATTACTAAGTTTGAATATCATAAGACACTTTATTGAAGTGACACTGAATGAGTAATAATGTAAAAAAGAAAAAAAGAAAAAAAAAACTTATCTGAGACTCTGTTGTTCTCCAGCAGGTAAACTCTTCATTAACCCCTTAAAAATCCACAAATGTCTAATATTACAGAATTTTAATGTCACCATTTAACAAACATGTTTTGATTGTATTTGGTTTTGTCACATTTCCACTAAAATGAGGTTAAAAAAAAAAAAACAAAAAAACAAAAGTAATCTTTATTGAGTGAAATTGATACATATATGAAGATTAAATATCAGAAGAAACTGAAATCTTCCTTTCATATTAACCCCATTAGGTAAATGTGTTTATTTATTAAATAACAAACAATGTTGTGTATCTTTTGGGGACACAAAGTACTTCCTGAAATCTGGGTTAATTTAGCAAAAATACAAATTCCATTTTCCGAGTGACCTTAGAATTTATATCTATCAACATTCCAGTCATGACCAGCTGCCTGCATCGTATATTCCTCTGGTCTGTTGAATTATCCATCCTAAATGTATAATGCACAGGGTTACCCCGCTTCCATTAGCTCTGGAGTCGGGCTGTTTGCTTTTGTTAGGAACATCGTGTAAGAGCAGTGTGACCAGTACTGATCTCCCAGTTAATTTAAGTAGCTGTTCTGTTTAATTCAGAGAGTAGACCTGCATTAAAATTCCACTCTAAAGACTTGTCGAGGGTGTGTTATGTCCCACATCAGGGGCATGACTGGGCGCAACACAAAAGTACGCTGTGGCAGGTGTAAAAGCTTAAAACACTTTTTATTGACAAAAACATGAATACGGAATAAAACTTGGAACAAAAAGGTAAAGTGTTGGGGTTAGTGAAACTGCTGAAAAGAAATATAAAAGGTTTAACCTAAAACCATATACAACAACCACCGAGTGAAACGAAGGTGTGTCCATAACTCGGGGTGAAAACTAAACCAAAACAAAAGAGCAGCAGTTCCCATAAACTGAGCGACATCCGTGACAAAAAAAAGCCTAATCTAGCCCAACACAACATAAACCTAATACTTAACACAAAGGTAACAAAATAGCTGAACACAAACGAAAGCATAGCAATGCTTAAACCAATACTGAGCGTAGAACAAAAGGTAGGTCCAAACTAAACGGACTGTTCTACCGTCCCCCACGCGGAACACATGAGCAGGCAGGATTTGTTCTGCTGCACACACTCAAACAGTCCAACATCAAACAGACTACCAACTAGCACAGCAGACACCCAGTAAAGCATCGCAGCCATTTTCCAGCCAAACACAAAGAGAAGAGGCCACCTGTGCTAATTAGCCTCTCTCATCCAAGGTGAGGGGAAGCAGCCTGTGCAGCCCGCTTCTCCCTCCCAACTGCAGCGACTCTTTATTTCCTGGTTTGCACCAAGCTGCAGTATGACTGGCTGAGGGTTGAGCCAATCAGAAGGAAGGAGGTTGATGGGCATCCAATGCAGCCAGTCCGAAGACACATCAGGGCCCAGCATTTTCAGGTTGAACAAGCCCCAGCTGTCGGCAATGATCATCAATGAGCTCACGTCCCTAGGGGGACGTAACAGGGTGGTACACCATGCCAGCATCCATTGATTATGAAAAATAAATGATCTGAAAAAAAATCTGTGTTCTTGTCTTTTTAAGTGTGAAGAATAAATTCTTTGGAAAATATAAAATAACAATAAGTTTTGATTATCTGAAGCCAAACAATTGTTATGTTCTCCGAGTGACGAAAAGAACTTTTTCTCTTTGTTTCCTTCTTGGAAAGCCTTTCCAGATATCACAAGCTCTGCATTTACTTAAAACATAGCCTTTCACCTTAAAACTAATGTGACTGACAAGAGAGAACAAAATGCAAATATTTTCATTTACTTTAACACTGCAGTTGTTATTATAATTATACACCTCTGAGTCAGTGGCGAATGTAACCTTTAGGACATGCTGTCTTATTGCTTTGTTTTCTTCAAATTGTACAGCTATGAAGGAAGAATAATCATTCTCTTAATAAGACAAGTTAAAGCATCTGCAATATAACAATTTTATGATTTTTAATAAGGGGAAAAGCTCCATGAGTACAAGGAACATGTTCTACTCCAGCATAACAAGCACTGCTGTAGGCTATTACTCAAATGTGTGTTTATTTTAATTAAGATACACTATTTGAAAATAGTGCTATGTCTGAATATCTCAGATTACTAATGCAAATGGTTAAAATATGTCTCTATCTTGTAGTGGTGAAAAAATTAGAAATAAATCTGACATTTTCTTGAAAAAAGCAGAACAATGTCACTAAGGTTTTATTTCTATAGGAAACATTTGGAGGGAAACAAATGGAAAAGTTGCATTGAAAGGAAATCTATTGTTCATGTTTTGCAGATGAAATGCACACTAAACATACTGTGTTCTTTTCCTCCCAAGACTACTACTAAAGCACACATATGCTAATGTGTTGATTATGCTCCCGGGTAGGAAACACAATGCATGTGCAGCTAAACCGTGACTGTCAACTCTTTTGAGTTTCAAAGATGTAAAACATTGCACTTATTGTTGTTATTGTGCTTTTATCATAGCATCATATTTATTGGTCCCAACAAAACAAAGAATCCATGTCTTAAGACCACAAAAAAAGCCTGCAAAATAAAAATGAAATTGCTTTTTTAGGTTATTTTCCACCCCTTGGGGGGAGGAAATCTGGCAAACAAATTGCCAATGCTGCCAAAAGTCCATCTGAGGGCTGTGCCAGCAGGTAGTATAATGTGAATCAATTTGCGCCTCTTCTGCTGAAAACGGCTCTTTGAAATTCCTCATTAAGTGTGGGGAAAGAATTGTTGAAAGAGGCTAAAAGGTTAAGAAACTGCGTGTGCTTGACAGACTCCTTGCAACGCTTTCACTGCCAGTGAGCCCTTCCTCTTACATGTAGTCTTTCTGCTCCATGTTAATCTTAGAAAAAAGTATTTGGTGCAGTTTTGTACAATCCTTTTTTTTCATGTTCATTATCTGTTCTGGCTTTTTATGCAGTTCACTTACCTGGTGTAAGGTCCATGTTATTCTTGTCATTACAGCCCTGAAGGGAGTCCAGGGTACGGGTAACTTGGCTGGCGAATTCCTCCCCCCCATTCATGCACTCCCGCTGCAGGTGGTGACGCAGGTCCGTAATGTCATACTCATACCTGGGAATGAGTAAGAAGTCTATTTGCATTACATTATCTTGACTTCTTTAAATAAGAATAAATGTCACAAGTGGCTTTTCTGCTTGATGGAGAAGTAGATGGTTCCATGTGTGACAAAATGTATTGATAAGGTAAATTTTACAGGCTTAAGCCTTAAAACTCATTACAGACTAAAACAATAAAGCAAAGTAGGTGGGAAAAATCAGCAAGTCCTTTAAATTCTAAATAATTCTGAGATTTTGTTACACAAAATGTGGAATAACAAACTCCATGTGCTCATTCTTGATCAAAGTGATCACTGTCAGAATTATTATGTTTCAGATTACACTCAAATCCCCCTAATCCAGCCAATCCCGCTTGTACCCATCCAAAATCGGCGTCTCCCGGATGCTGAGGGTTCCGCTGGAGTTTGGCCCCTGACCCCGAGAGTTCCTTAAGCTTTCCCGGGCTTGGCCTCCCATCAGCACTGACGGGATGTAGTGGATCTCATTAGCCGCCTCAGCGCTGGCGCTCTTCTGGGGCTGGGGAATGCGGCGGCGTTTACACCAGCGCCTGCGGGTATACAGGATCAGGACGAGGCACAGGACGGACAGCAGAAGGGCGATCATCCCGCCCTGAGGGGAGGAAGGTGGCATTTGGAGCAGACAATGAAGACAGGGAGACAGAGAAGGAAGCAGGTGGAGAGAGAGCAGAGAGGGGCATGGTGGGTACAGTGTCAGAGAATCTTGCCAAGCAGAATATGGATCAAAGTCAAAATCGTGATGCCAAAAGCACGATTTGGAAAAAACAAAAAAAACAAAACTTGCCGCTAGAACTGGATGAATAACTTCTACAGTGTTTAAAAAGCTTCTAACACCAACCATTTCACCTTGAAATAAAGTTCTGAATATGACTTGTAATGATTTTTACTAACTACTAATAATACCACTGATTTCAGGGCCCTAACTACAGCAGTCTTTCTCAAATCACAGTTGGGGGATTAACACCAGCTATCCTGACACTGTAAGGACCGAACTTACTAAAATCCTCTGATCAACCCGTATGTTGGAGATGTAATTCAAAGCTGTGACTAAATGGAAGTCCACATGGTTTTGCTGGAATTTTTCCAGATGTCATACTGGCTGGGTGATAAGAATAGCACTTAAGGGTATTTCAAAATCCTCCAGCGTGCCACTGATCCATTGATGCCAAGGTTTAACCCTACAGTTGTGGAGAAGCTACCAACTACAGGATTTTTTCTGATGGTGGTTTTCAGTAGTTTTTAAGGGATTGGGTGGTTAAAATGACACACTAATTTAACAAAGGATGGTGATGATGGTGTGACAGTGTGTTTTGTTTCATTTATTTATTTTTTCTTGGGAGGAGGGAGGGAGGGGAACTGCTATTAGCCAAGTGCAATACCTCTCTAGTAACCTTGCATTGCTGCAAAGAGGAATGTGATCAGCACAGGTCCATTTTCCATCACAGCCATGAAATCTGACTAAAGTCAAAAGGGAAATCAGCTTGGCTCACATTTTATGGAAATACGGAAGTCCATTATGACTACCAATATCAGCTCTAACTGTACATGTACTCCAGGAAGGTCTGATACCAGATGACTGGGTCAGGCCACGTGAGCATTTCCATTCTGCTCTTTTTCTTTCTGATTTTAATGACTTGTGAGACTCCATGGGGTAAAGGGATACAGAAGCATCTACACCCGCACAGGGCTGGGAGATCATGCAGGATGGACAGATGAAGGGCGATGAGCCTGCCCTGAGGACAGGTTAGCAGGGAGGACAGAGACAGAATCAGAAAGAAACTGGAGAGAGAGAGCAACCCAGATACGGGAAGCGTCAAACAGAGAGCAGAAAAGGCCAGAGCCGAGTTGGAGAACCCTGCCAAGAAGCAGGATATGGATCAAAGTCAAGGCGAGTCAAAAGCATGCAGTCTGTGGAAACACAGGAAGGTGTGAAATCAACTGTCCGTTTGATACTCCCTCTGTGAATAAAGGCAAAGATACGTCCTGGAATCTTTTATTTACCTTATTCTTTAATACAATTCATTTGCATTTTTAAGGTTAGTTAAATTCAATTTAGAGTGGAGAAGTGAAAGATAAGACCACAGGTATGACTTTAGGGCCCAACATTACATGTTCGGCTTATGCAATTTACCTTTTCCACAAGCCTAATTTCATGCTAGCAGCTGAGTGCAATCAAATGAATGAAAATCAGATACATGTGGCAATTTGGAAAATGTCAAAAAGAGTTATGGAAATGTCAAGGTGACAGCACAGAGAGACAGGCAGCAGCAATTTACCACATGAGCTGGATTTATTTATAAAAGAGTAAGTGCTTTGCGTCCAATTTTTTTTTCTTATAAATGGATAAGTTCTCTATTTAGCTCTACATCGACATATACTGTAACATATTTCCTCTTCAACAATGTGATCAAAAGTTTGGATTCTCCACCTTTTTAATAAGAAATCTGAACAAATTAATTAAAAACACCAGTCAAATGTTTTCATGTAACCCTTTGCCTTTTTAAAAAAAAAGAATAAAATAATGGAAAACAAAATCTGTTAGCAATAGGCAGGGCGTCGGCAAATTCAAACAAGTAAAGTTATGGAAAGATAAGCAAAAATGAGGGAATGAAAACTGGGGTTTAATCAGTAATTTACATAAAACATCCTTATTCAAACATATCGGACTCTGAGGCTGAATAAAAATAGGTTACAGTTGCTCAGATTAATTCAAATTGGCAAAAGTTAAGTCCTATTTGCATATGTTGTTTGCTTAATCTGCACAGTCAAGGACATTAACAAATGACACGGTGATATGGGCCACTTATGCAGTAAATCTGCATGCACAGTGGACCGAAAGGAGACCTTTGGTTTTCACTGATTACATTTTTTCAGATTTTGAAAGTCACTGATGATACTCATTGAAAATCCAAGAAAACAGAGAACACACTTTAAATACAAATACACCAAGAGACTGATTTATTTATGAATCATGTCAAGTTATGCCGCAGGGGGATATGAAACTATCTGCCACTATAGCACACCTTTCACATGTTAAAAAAAAAAAAAACTTTCCAGCAGTTTTAAAAATAAAAACTTAATTACATATAAAGTTACTGGAAAAAGTTCATTCTGCTCCTAATCCACAGTTATGTGCAACTGGGGTTCCCTTTCTTTTAATTTCTTTTTTATTTCCATTTCTCTCTGCCAGTGAAATAGAGCACAATACATACGTTTAAGGCAGTTAGATTTTTATCAATCACGAACTACCTCTGTCCCAAATTCTTTCTGCTGCATGGCAATGAGGCCAAACATGCAGCTGAAGTCATCACGAGCTGTCCTCAGTGACAAGAAGAAGGATTCTTGCTCGCTATGATGGAACGATGCTACAGATGGAACATATTCCCCAATCCTGTTCCCAGCATCAAGGAGTAAGAGATTAAAAGAGGAGGGAGACAAACCCCTAGACACCTGATTGATTCTTTATTTCTTTTTTTTATGAAATTACTTACCATAAAGAACATATTGGCAGCATTATTTTTACACTATTTTATTACAACATAAAAAAAATGTCTTTTACATTATTTTAGAGCATGCTTACTGAAGTACACGTATGTTGTGAAATCTGAATATCTCTTAAACACAGGTGGGATGGATGTGTGAAGTTGTGTATTTTTTACAGTTACAGGAGTGATGGTAAGAATGGAGCAATAAGGTGTCAGAGCTGTGAAGATTTCCAGTGTCCACGGTGTTGATTGCATAACACTTTAACTTCTTTTTAACAAATGAAGATAAGTAACAGAAATTAGGAATCTCCACGTTTAAAAATGGAGCAAATCAATATTTGAAAAATATGTCTAAATTTACCATAAAGCACCAACGTTGTTTCATTCATTCCTCGGCAAGCTCGAATAAGATATCAAATGTCAAGTCCTTTGAAAGGTTCTCAATCACATCAACCTCTGTGACAAATGGAATTTAAACCCATCAACCCACATTAGTGCTCATGCACAGGGGACGGGGGTTAATACAGGCAATGTGGAAAAAAAAAAGTTAATGCCAGCATTACTTGGAATCAGAGCAGAGACTAAGTGGACTGTGTCCTCTTATATTGCCAATAAAACCAAGCCACACATCAAAGCATGCCAGCGCTCCAGCCCATAATCCACTTACTAACGGATGGGGATGATGTTATAATGGCACCAGCCCTCCTTATGACTTACACTCCTGTCATGAAAGTCCTGAATGAAGAAGAGAAGACATGGCCTTTCTCAGGATAACAGAGGAGACATAGAATTAGAGCTAAGCTATAAATCTGTCACTTAGTCTCTGGATGCAAAGCATTACGAATCAGGAAGGCTGAAAGATCTGGACAATCTAACAGCTAAAAGATAACAAAAGGAAGTATCTTGCTTTGGTTATAATAATCTTTATCTTTGCAGAAGTGCTCCTGATTGAATTTGATATCAGGTCACAGGAAAGTGACAGTGTTCAAACACTAAATCTATTTCATGCACTTGTTATCATGCTAACTTCTAAATCTTAGGTTGAAGTACAACATTTAACACCATCAATGAACTGGAACTGTGGGGGTTCTAAGCAGCAGATTTTATGACCTGGTGCAGGTTTTTGACATTGAACAAATGTGAAAGTCAAAACTCCATTTCACACACGTCATACAAGGGTTCCTCCACTGGAAATGAGAATTAATGAGAGAACTGGCCTACATCATTTGATTTAATTTGATGTATTTCATAAAAGCTAATAATGCATGTAGCCATGGTAGTTCTGCATGGTGATGGAATGTTAATGTGAATTTAATTATAGTTGTATAACTGTAAAGTTGTAAGGTTACTTTTGAAAAATCATATACATACATGCTGTATTTAAATCTGCAGCCACAGATCTGGTTGGCCGCCTCAAAAATAGAGGCATGGAGCAAAGCCCACTCAATGTCCCCTGTCTCAACTGGGACATGGTTGAAGCTCTGCTGGAGATGGGAGTTGAAACTCTTTCTGACAGGGAACTCCGCCAGACCTTCCCAGCAGACCCTTACAACACGCTTGGGTCTTCCAGGCCTGACTGGCATCCTCCCCCACCATCTAAGCCAACTCACCACCAGGTGATGTTCAGTTGACAGCTCCGCCCCTCTCTTCAGCCAAGTGTCCAAGACATGCAGCCACAAGCCCGATGATATAACTACAAAGTCGATCAACGAACTGCGGCCCGTCCTGGTGCAAAGTGCACATATGAACACTCTCATGCCTGAACATGGTGTTCGTTATGGACAATCCATGAAGTCCAATAACGAAACACCACTTGAATTCAGATCAGGAGGAACGTTCCTCCCAATCACACCCCTCCAGGTCTTGCTGTCATTCCCCACGTGGGCATTGAAGTCCCCCAGCAGAAGGAAGGTGTCCTTGGAAGGAGTGCTCTCCAACACACCTTCCAAGAACTCCAAAAAGTATGGGTACGCTGAACTTCTGTTCGGTGCATAAGCACAAACAGTCAGGACCCGTCCCCCAAACCTGAAGGCAAAAGGAGGCTACCCTCTCGCCAACCGGGATAAATCCCAACGTACAGGCGCCAAGTCTGGGAGCTTATATAACTTATATAACTTATTTTATAACTTATATATATATATATAACATGGGCCCTCCCACCCATGGGCTCACCCCCTGCAGGAGGGGCCATAGGGGTCTGGTGCAGTGTGAGCTGGGTGGTGGCCGAAGGCGGGGACCTGGTGGGCTGATCCTTGGCTGCAGATGTTAGCTCTAGGGATGAGGAACGTCACCTCCCTGACAGGGAAGGAGCCTGAGCTGGTGTGCGAGGTTGAGTGTTTCCGGCTAGATATAGTTGGACTCACCTCGATGCACAGCTTGGGCTTTGCAACCACTGTCCTCGAGAAGGGCTACGGTTGCTCCTGGTAAGACGAGCCAAGCAGGTGTGGGAACACTAGCTCCCTGACTTGGCGCCTGTACGTTGGGGAGGAACGTTCCTCCAGATCACACAAAGTTGTATAAAATTTCATTTAATTTCATGTCATGATAACTTAATTTAGCTTTAAGTGTTGTGTGATTTAAGCTACAACCTTGTGGTCTCAAGTGACATGTTTCTATACTGAAGACTAGTTCATACATAAATACATACAAGCCCTTTTTGTATTTCAAAGTAGAAGCTATTTAGCAAATGCTAGCATTCTGTGAAGCTAAGCTAAGATTGTGAATTGTAGATTTAATATTAAGTACAGAACTAGTGTTCTGAAGCGAGGACTAGTTTTAATTAATGGACTGTTAATAAATTGTCTAATATCAGACCTAAAACAATTCATTGCAATTAGAGCAGTTTGTGTCGAGGAGAATTCAACAGATTAATGGAAGTGTGGTGTGTGTACTGGTTGGATCTGTGGTGACTGGAAAGGGACAAATCTGTTCTTCTGATACTACCTCGTCAGTGACCAAAGCTTGACACTAGGTTTATTCATTGTGGTCTTCTAATGTTCACAAAAGTATAATCTTGGTTTAATCTTGTCTAATTAATCTAACACATACAACTCTAGTTCTGCATAATGTAAAGAAATAAAGTCATTTTTTCAAAGTGTGGCTGCCAGCCAATGCCTCCAGTACAGAAGGGTAACTGACGCAGCAACAGTGACAGCATTCATATGCACAGAGAGACCCAGCTATTGACCATACTGACATTAAGGTCAGTTTGGGGTTAAATTCCCACTGTGCCCCAGTGTCACAATGAGATTGAGTACTTGTGCTGTTATGAATAAACTAGTTACAGCCAGGTTATTGCAATTTCGGACCAACAATTGGTGGCAAAACTGTAAAACGTAAAGAAAGAGTAGCTTACGCTTATTTCTCTTACAGAAGCTTCTTTAGCTTCACTGTAGGATTTATGCTACTACAAAACATCCACATTTACCACAACATTAGATGATTTAGCACTATTAAAAACAATAAATAGACAAGTTCTTGTTCAGTATGAGTTTACTCTTTTATGTAGTTTATTTGAAAAATATTTGCAAAGCCATTACAAGCACTTTGATAAAAACCCCATGATTTGTATACATATGCCTCTTTTTCTGCATAAATATTAATTAAAAGAAAAACCTTCCTCTCCTGTTGTACTTCTTCCTTCATACTTCTTTTGTTAAACTTTCTGAATATAATGCATCTGCATATGTTATATTCCAAAGGAAAAAAAAATCTTTTTGCAAATGTGTGCGTACATATTTTGTTCTGGATCTGTCTTGGCTCAAAAGTTTAACTGCTTCAAACATCCCAAAGTTTCATCAGCACAAATCCAAAACTCATTTTTGCACTCGTTCATGAGTGACTAATTCATTTGGTAGAGGCGAATGAGAGCTAGAATTTCACAGTGTTTCAGCAAATACTCTGAAAATTAGAAGTTTATGGTAGAATGTCAGAAAAATAATAGTGTAGGTGTTCAGCATAATACCTCTATGAAATTCGCTTACCATTAGCGTGGGGAACCGTGACGATTGCTGGGTTCAGATAAGACAGAATGTCTTGTTCCACGGAAAGGAAAAGCATCCAAATTCAGGTAGTAAAAATACTCGTAATGCATTTTTTTCACTGACTTGAAAAGAACTTGTTTCACACATATTTAGACACTTTGATCAGTCCTAGCGTTTCTCACCATGTTTTTACATTAGTGTGAGCAGTCTCTTACTTAAATTTGTGTAATGTTTACAATTATACCACTGACTGACGTGCTGGTTTGTCTTATTTGAAGAGTCACTGTATGCCTCATTTAACCTGATGAAGCCAAATATTATCAAACAAACATGAGAGCAGTTCCAATTAAAACTTATTATTATTGTTTCTTTATCTGTTCTGACTCAGAAATCTCTGAATTCAGTTTTTATTTTCTGTCCTGGCGTGTCTGTTCAGGAAATTAAATTGGATCTAAAAAGCTCACAGTAATCTTTTTTTTCTACTGTAAAGCAAGCATGGCATCCTTTACATTTGCAAAGGAACAATAAACCAGCCAAGCAGCATGTAACATTTCAGCTTCCATGCAGGTCTGCTTTATTATAAGCATGTTTTCTGCTTTATGAGACATTCATCCTGGCTGAAATATCCTCAGAGTGAGGAAATTATTGGATTCTTGACATCAAAACAAGTCAGACTAACTTCTGTGCTCACTGAGATGCAGCTTTAAGACACAGAAACTACAAAAGTAATGTACACCATAGACTATCCAGTTAGTTTCATTGTGTTTAATTCTTGCTGTGCTCCTGTAAGTAGTAAAGAAATAAAATATATATGTGCTCCGACAACACTGGGTTGAGTTAACTTGAACAATTTGAAATTAAAGCCACTGAATAAAAGAGAATTAAGCTCACATTCACTGTATAGTTATAGTTCATCCCCCACAGTACTGTTCAAGCATGCATGTTGGCAGCCGGCATTTCCAGTTGAAGTAGTTCAGTAACAACTTTAAAATTTGTTAACTGTTTTCATCAATCACTAAAGAAACTGAAATTACTGATTACAAGAAGCTTTGATAAAACACTAATTAATTCACTGTTAATATACCAGCTTGTGCAGCTGTGAGGAGGAATAGCCTTTTTTTTTATTAAACAGAAATTGTAAAATTTTTTGTACTTGCTGTTGGGAAAGCAAACACATGTCTGCATCAGAGATTCAGCAGCCTTACAGACAGGCCAAGCGTTTGGATTGTCTGCTGTCTTCATGGCCCATAGGGAAGCTATGGATTGGGCTGTTTCACTCGGCAGGCTTTTCAAAAACACACCATGCTGTGATGCTTGGAGAGCGTTCTCTGGAGGCTGGAGATTCAGCAGAGCCGAATGCTTTACAAGTGGCCAGGGCCGCATAGATTTAAGGTTTATACGATCAATGTTATCAGACCAGGTTTAAGGAGGGTCACCGTGTCGATATCCTGTGCTGAGCATTGTCACAATGACCATTCACTCCCACAAACTGATGGGGGATATAGGTGTGTGTGTGTGTGTTTCAAAAAGCTGATATATTATTGTGTTGTGAAATGATTTGTGGCTGAACATAAAGTGCTAACACTGTGATTGCTTCATATTATTGTGAAGAATGGCAGAGACTTTCCCATTTTTTGTAGCTCTTAGCAGTAACGCATGAAATGGGGACACAACAAAGGTGAATTCAGCTTGGAATTTCCACTTAGGTTCAAATTACATTAAACATTTGTTAAGGCTGAATAAATTCTGTTGCATCCAGAACAAAAAAATGCCAACATAAAGGAAGTGTTTTGGATGTGTAAAACCCATACAAAAAAAAGAGAAGGTTTAAAACAGGATTTTAAATGCAAGATTATATCATTATTACCAGCCTTACATATTTGTATACCCTTAGAAGAGGTGGAAAAATTGCTGCTACAAAATAAATAGGTATTATTGATGTTAGAGCATGTAGGAGAGGTATTAATTTTCAAAACACAATCAAGTGAAATGAGAGGCCAAGAGGAAGCATGTCATGACATTATATACCCTGTTCATTCCTGTTCTTTTATTTAAATTATTTCCCTATACCCTTTCTGACTTTGATTTCTTCCTTCGTCTGTCACCCCAGCTTTATCAGGATTTATGCTGGAGAAACAACATCCTCCTCCTGTTAGACAGACAAGAGAGTTTTCATTTAAATCCTTTGGTCTTTATATATGCACTTAGGAAAATTTACGTTCAAACAAAAGATGATTATCTTTCAAAATATTGACATCAGATATTTCATAAATGCCACAATATCTGATTTTCTCAGTCTACCTAAGGACTCATTTCCAATGAATACATATGTGCATACATACAGAGTCTTCGGTCCTCTGCGTTCATTTCATGTGTAACTATCTGTCCATTTTCAGAGAGCTTGAAGAATCCTGGCCAAACAGAGCAAACAGTGCAGTACAATGTCGAGCACGTACAACCAGCAAAAGGATCAAAGAAAAGGAAGATGATGAAGCAGCTGCATTATATTGAATGGCTGCATACACCATCAACTGCACGGCCTCTTTTTGTCTCTTTCATGAATTCCTCCACTATGTTTGATATATTGCTACTGAAACTTGCGTCAGAACTCAGAAATGAACTCTGAACTCTACATCGCCCTTTAGTTATTGTATTCTCTGGGCAAGGCAAGGCAATTTTATTTGTATAGCACATTTCATGTACAAGACCATTTAAAGTGCTTTATATAAAACATTAAAAGCATTGCAGCAGGGTGCAGAAGAAGCATTAAAAAGTATGTAAAATAATACAAAGAGAAAGTATATCATATTAAGACATTGCAAAAATCATAATAAAATCATATAAAATAAGAAATTTTAATTCAAACCATTGAAAGCAAACAACAGTCTTGATAAGTTTAAAGATATCATGCAGATTTCATGCACAGACGCATGAGAAAAGAAATGTTTTGAACCAGGATTTAAAAGTGTCTACTTTTAGTGAAATTTTAATCTCCACAGGCAGTAGAGACTAAATGCTGCTTCTCTATGTTTAGTCTCAGCTGTAGTCGGTACTATCTGACCTGAGTTCTTGGAGCTAAGAGCTCTACTAGGTTTATATTCTATAATAATATTGTCTAACAACCGTGCAAGCGTAAAGGGTGCATGGTGTGTGTGGGCAATGACGTTATGACTCAAATGCCGACTATACTAAAGGTTTAGCACGTGCATCCTCATTTGTTTTTTTACATCAGTGATCAGAGAAGATTCCTGTAGAGGCTGTAAATAATTCCATTAGAAATGTTTTCTACTTTGGTACAGATCTCAGGCTGAACAGCTTCTCTTACAGAATGCATACTGTATACTACATGTGTAAATTACAACAGGATTTAGTGACGTTAAGACTTCTAAAATGGGGCTGTTAGAAAAATGCTGGTGCTATAACACAAGTCATAAAAACTGTAATGTTTTGGCATCATAGTTTGTATTTCAGCCAACACAAAGCAGACTGGAAGAAAAGTGCGACCTAGCAGTTATTAACATAAGGCGCCCCACAGCTCTGACAGACTAGGCTGCTCTTCACATTTTGGGTTGAGTGGGCACAGTGTGGGATTTTATTTATTTATTTATTCCCCACACCACTGAACCACAGTAAACTTAAATCTCAAAAGCTTTGCCACAGTTGAGGGCAAATCTACCCATATAGTCCTAAAATTACACCCTGCAGCAAAGTAAGCAACATCAGCAACCACGAAGGCTTAAATAATTTTTCTTTTTATTAAAACTTATTTTATTACACAGTAATGTATTCATTTTTTTATGTTTCTTTGGCTGCATTTGTACTATTTGGTTTGCCGTTCACTAAAATGCTTGTACACACTTGAAATTTGTCTTTTTATTGCCTCTGAAAAACAATAGAGCTAAAATAGACTCACAGGAGAAAAACATTGAATCTCACCCTAAGCATGAAAATATTAGGCAATCATATAATGTAATTGACTCTGTTTGGTTTGGATGCCTCCATACTCCGTGTGCTGATTGGATTGATCCAGTGAGGCCCTGTAGCAAAACAGCAACTAATTAAAATTTGGAAATTAAAAAGGGAGAAATGTGCACAGCAATAACACACTAGAGCTCTCTATAGATAAACCAATCATGCCACAGTGAAAATATGATGCTGTCTAAATAAATCTATATGTCTATAGTGGTTTTATTTCTTCATTCAGCAAGAGTTAAGGGGTTTATTTTGCAGCTGTCTGCCACTTGGGGTTCAAGCAGGAGTTGAATGTGTGTTTGAACTGCCAGTGTTTCACCTGGTGTAGGTACAGACAAACACAAGGTTAGTCATCTATTATGGATGACCAGCTGCAGCCAGTGGAGGACACCATGGTCACCTTGTTTATGTGACTACAAGCGGAAAAGCTTTGAACCCTGCGTGAGGAAGCATCACAGAATTTCAAAAACACACAGAAAATAACCTCTGCACATTTATTCATTCATTCAAATGTGTAACTTGAAAAATAAACTAAATGATCAGGCTCAAGTAACAGATAAAAAAAAAAGCTTCTTTAGCCTTGGATCTCAACTTTAATGCAGTCCATTGAACCTGATTCCCCTTTAGGAGCAAGCCAATGACAAGTTTGGCTTGTCTGCAAGCCTTAAAACGCCAGAGTCTTTACTCGTCCATTAGGCATAAATAGTCTCCCGGTGACCATGATGGCCAGGAAATCAACTGTAGCAGATTAGATGTTCCTGGCTGAGTTGACCTGGCTCAGTAGTGCAGAACAGGGAATAGCTCAAGTCCATATCATGTCTTTGATTAAAGAAAAAAAAGAAAGAGAGGAAAAGAAAGAAAGAAAAAATGATTGCAAAACAAATCCTCTAGAAATGTTGAAAAGGAATGCAGGATGTTAAGGATGGAGGAAGCATTTCCTTTCAACATGGAAAAGACTAGGGGCATCTGGCATTCTCTCTACAGCTCATCAAAATGTCATATAGCAGTTCCTAGTTTGATTCATAAACAGTGAAATAATCAATAATTAGTTTGATAATTATTTTTATATATAAAGTAAATTATTGCAGTTTTTTTAAGCACATACATCAAACATCATGGGATCCGATTACTAATTCTGCTATTTATTTTGTTTGCCAACTCCCCAAGTTGAATATGCAACAGTTTCAGACTAATGGTCAGGCTAACCAGGTTTCTTTTTTTTCTGTGCCAGTTTTAAAAGCACATGTGCAACAAACGAAAGAGCAGATGAAGCATCCCCACCAGGCACTTGATGACTAACAGTGAGTCATGGACTGAAATCAGTAAAAATATGTACTGCTGCTTCGGGTCTATTGTCAGGTTGGGGTTGCAAATTTAGTGGCATCAACTGGATTAATTTAGTCTTTAAAGAACCACTAGAGGGGCTGCAACTGAATCTGGTGACCATGCAGATGTGGCTACATCACAAAATCAGATTTTTTAAAACAGAAAAAAATGTAATTGTTGGTCCAAAAGAACTTGCAGTAGCCCAGACTATAACTTGTGTCTAAAGAACAGTAACTGAAGAATAATCTTGCACAAATGTGATAATAAAAACTTGCACAAACACCTAAAAAAAAGGATGCCATGTGGATGGATAGTGCTATCAGCTTTAAGTGTCTGCTCTCAAAGATTATACTATTTACGTAACTGAAAGACAATTTATTGCACAACAATCCAACAATGATTTATACCAGCTGGCTCAGATATGCACCTAGAAAATTAGATCATATTTAGCGAATGCTAACAAATGCAAAAACAACAACTAAACTGGAAAATGCAATTATTGATGTGTGATTATATCAAAAATGCATCCTGAGAATTTACTGAGGTCAGATGCAGTTTAGATTCTTGCAGTTGTAGTTTGCTGTGTTTTCCTCTCACACTTTCCATTAATAATCTTTGCTTACAGCTATTATTCTTTAGGCTCCACTGACATACAATCGGAAAAGGTCCCATGACATCGGTGTGTTTGAGCTACAGTAAACAAGCCCATAAAAACAGCCTTCACAGGACCTTTTTCCGTGTCCACCAGGAGCTGAACAAGTGACACGGCTTTGGATTTATAGGTCGGGGGCTCCAGCCGGGTGGCAAGCTGCAGTGGGGCCTGGGCAGCCCATTGGCTACACAGCTTCCATCTGTCGTTACGGTCTGCTCATATTTGAATGCTAATCCTTCTCTCTCCACACCTTCATGAAAGCACCTTTGTGGCAGCACTCCCGCCGCATTGCTTTCACAATGAGGAATTAACAGATCAGGAATCACAAAGACATAGACCTGAAGCTGATGGGATGTAAAATGCAGATGGCACAGGGGGTGAAAATGAGAGATTAGTGTAAAATGTAAGAAGAAACAGAGCCTTAGCCTTTGTCATCTTATTTCCAAGCAAGAATGTTGCCACCTTTCAAACTTATGCACCCAGTAGATCAACGTGATGTTTCCTAATGCATGCAAAACATGTAAAGGACAAAAAAAAAGGCCATTATTTATCACCATATCGTGGTCTGAAAGTACAGAATTGCATCTCCCTCCCTCCGTTCAGCAGATGTAGCTGCTGGCCAGAGTTTTCTCTGGCTGACTAATCATTTGTGTATACAGCTATAATATGCTTTCAATATCTGAAAATACATATCATCCATCAAAGCATGATTGTAATGTCTCTGGGCTGAAAAAGGGCACTGGGAGTAGGTGTGGCATATCTAAGATCTAATAAATATACATTTCCTCGGGCAAGAGGAGGAAGCTGAGAGTTCTGAGGATTCATTTCCTACTTGGCCGACATTGGAGATAAGGTTTGATACAGTGCACGCATGCAAAAATCTACATCCTGCACTTGGTATGTGGAACTTTGTAAATGTATGTCCTCCTGCTATGATCTAACATCTCTCTGATATAGAAAGGGTAAAAGTATACAGCTGTTTTTGAAACTAGAAAAAACACGCTCTTTAAGTGCAGGAGTCTGTTTAGCTCCCTGCGTCTTTACAGTTAAAGCACATCATATTTTCTGACAAGTGTGTGTTGTAGCAAACAGCAGAACAACAGGCTACAGTGAAAGGCAAATGCTTTATATGTGTTCAGTATGAATGAACCTGGTAGAGTGACAAAGGTAAATAATAAAAAAAAGGAAAGTTTAGACAGACTTCATGTAAACTAGGACAAAAAAGAATTGCTAAAGCAGAGTGAACTATTATATAGAGATGTTTTGTAACATATTTACCTTCAAACACGCCATTGTACCCTTACAGAGCTCTGCTAGATCTACAGCTCCCTAAAACCTTTAGTAAGAATACAAAAAACAAATCTCTGCAGTCAGCAGTTTTGCTTGGAAAACATCAGAAAACAAAAGCAAGGATCTTATCTCAAAGATGATATCTCTAGGGACGTGTCAGCCTCAAGAAAAATAACTAAGATAGCTTAAGATATTTGAACTCCTACACTTCTTAATGAATAGAACATTGTAGCCTATCAAAAAGTCCTATAACAATATGTAAAAAAGAAAAACATTTACCATCACAGAGATGTGTAGGATGCGAAGCTCTTCCTTCGTAGAATCGTTGGCTGGGTCCTCTGTCGGGTCTGGGAGGCTCAAGCTGCCGTCCTGGTGGTGGATATGGAAAAGTAGAGTGCCATTCTCCAGCCACTGCTGCCGCCAGCGCACCAGAGGGATATCCTCCGAGTTCCCAGAGATCTCTGCCAAACAGAAAAGGAGTAGGGCACCAAATGAGAACCTTCCTGGTGTTCCAAACAGTCCAGGATTACTAGATGAAACTGCCAATTTCTTGAGAGAAACCCACTAAAATATGAGCAATTTACCAGGAAAAAAAAGAGGAGCCCAGTGTTGTGAGCTTCAGTTCGGTAACTGATCTAAAAGACAACAGACTGTTGGAGGCTTAGCAGTGAAATGACATTTAAAAACTGGTTATTATTATTATTTGTTTCATGCTACCCTTCCAGTTGCAAAAATTGTAAATGAATAACGTTTTACTTGCTTTTCAGATCATTACAAGCAAAGAGGGGGATAACAGTACAAGCAGATGGCTAAAACTCAAATCATCCTGGACACCCATCAAAGAAAAGTTATAACCAGTTTATCATCATCTATTGTATGAATTCAAGCCCAACAGCATAGTCCAATGACTACTGACATGAAATGGCATAACAGACACCATTTTCTACCTCACTGTCCAAGTGTTTTCATCATATTTATCGACTGAATCCACTGTCTCAGCTGCCATCATTTATATCCATGATGGGAGAAACCAAAATAAATAAATTAAAAAATCACAACAAAATGGTAAAACCCAAGAGATAATGATGAGTAAACAGTGATTTTATTGAAGCGGCGGAGCGTGAGAAACATTGTGCTCCGTGTCATACCTCAGTTCCCCAGACAATACATTCCTCTCCAAGCCCGTTTGAAATATTAGCGATGTACGCCAAAAACACACACACAGAGTGCAGAAATGGAAAACATTATGAATGCATGACCGAGCTTTATGGGTCTTTTTCTGTTCTGTAAATACGAGGAATGGCAAAGAGGCATAGGGCTCGTGAATCATGAGAAGTACTGGTGAAGACATGAATCGAAGGAGAGATGATGAAAAGTACAGACTGGATTCTGTCTCTGACTCTGCTGCTACTCCTCTATCGGAGGCTCCTGGAAAAGAATATAGTATATGCTTTAGACAAGATCTGTGATATCTTCTGAGTAAATGTTTGGTGATTTTCATGTCAGAAAAACAGTTTGATTAAAGCCAGAATAAATTTGCCAAACAAGGGGAAAGTATTTAATTTGGAGGGTATGTATAATTGTATACAGCATAACTACATCCTTAATTTCAGTCCAAAGTGTTTAACTTCACACTTATTATGCTGTGGAATACACAGTATAACATTTCCAGCTATATTCCGTTCACAGTAGATTAAATCCAAACCAAATCAGGGCTTTATAAAGAAGTGAAGCTACTTATATCAGTACTATTAACTCTGTTCTCACTCTATAAAGCTTGGAGATTAGAAGTATTATGTGCCATAAAACTATTTTGCAAGTCCATCTCTCTAAAATGTGTTTTCTTATCATTCATTCATTGACTGAATTGGCCTGTGTGACATGATCATTTGCTTTGTAATGAAGCCTGTGGAAGCTTAATAAATCAGCTAAATATTTTACTTGGCACGACCTTTTAACACCCCTTTTACTTTATGTTGTAGAAAGTACAGCACTTTGCATATTTTCTTCTTTGAAGTAATATAATCTGTAATACAATCTGTACATATATGTGTCCAAATTCATTACGAAGCATCGTGGCCAAAGAGACAGTAGTAAACATGAAATTTAAGGTCATATTTTATTCTAACTCATAAAGAAACAGAAAAATATAATTTTCTCAATTCTGCTAGATTATTAGCAAAACAGGCAAGAAATATTTACCATGTTTAATTTTTAGACTATGTTAAACCCTTTAAATCCTAAAAGATTTAACACTGCTTTTCATAAAGAAAAAATATATAACTCCTAAGTGAAAATCTTAGAGCAACACTACAAAAGTTTCTAACTTTAAAACTCTGTGCTCCTGACTTGTTTTGATGACACAGACATTCATCGTGTACATTCTTGTCAATGCACTGCAGCAAAAATTGCACCTCACAATTTTGTGTTCCTGCCCGGAGCATCATGTGAAAACTGTGTTATGATTTACGGCATTGCGTCACGCCAGGAACTGGATATCAACAAACTGTCCATTTTTGATACACACCATAGTTAACTAAGCAAAGACACTCAAGAGGACATTATCAGAGGAAGCGAGGAGAAGAAAAGGACTAAGTGAAAGAGCAAGTAATAAGATAAAAGCCAATATTAAAGTGACTTTTATTGACTGGAGAGAGCTCAGATATGAGACAGGACTCAAGATGGATTTCTTATTAGCCTTTGTTGGGGGGTGCCAAAGTGCAAAATTCCAAAGTTCAGTAGTGCTGCTTTAAAACAGACTTAGAGTTCTCAATATTTACAGTAATTATGTGTAGAGTGTTTGTGTTCTGTAAACATTGACTTATAGATATAATAATATTGCAAGATGGATCCTTTCTACCTATTTGAAAATTACAATTAGGAATTTGCACATGCAGTTACCCTTAAGGCCACCATATGAGATAAAGTACACAGTGTGCATCCTTACACCGCTGATGGATTACTTTAGAACCCACTGCCCATGAAGCAGACAATTACACTAATTGGTAGCATGACCCAGAGCAGCGCACTAATCTATTATCCAAATATATCATGGTAGCTCTACTGTTATACAGTACAAACTATCTTATAATAAAGCTTGTTTCACACACATATGTCAGAGTGTCACAGAGCAGCAAGGACAATCACAACTCAGAGCCGAGATGAATGGTGGGGATGCACAGAGGGGACACAATCCATTAGAGAGTAGTCTATAGCTGATCAAAGTCCGGACTATGTGGTGTTTTATGCGTGTGGCACAGCGATGATGGTTGCAGGGAGAAATTACTCTCTGTGAACAATAATGAGGATTACACCTGATCAACAGAAGAAAAAAAAAAACAGACATTAATGACTAAAGCGTCATTCTCAGCACACTCACGCTGCACCGGAGATGAGATGAACAGTGTGAAAGCAAGAGGCGGCTACAGAGCGGTAGAGGACTGAAACGTAAAAATGCCAAAGCTCTCACACTACAAAACCTTATTGTCAGTGTAAAGCTTAGTGTGGAGAGCTATATATAAACACAGGCCAACCCCATGCCACACAAGACCATTACACTGATTACTGCCTGAGATGTATAGCTGCACGCAAGACTTTACTGCTGATCGCAGGCTTTTCCACTCAGTGTGCAAAACTTCAGGAACACAGATCAAGTTGTAAAAGCCTTGCACCTGCAGTTGTGGGTCTGAAATGATTCATGGCTTTAAATCATTGTCATCTGTTTGGTCTGCTCTGTCTTCACACAAACTTAAGCCTTGAACACAATGACTCAGATCTTTAAAGGTCAAACTTTCTGTGGCCAAGATGCTCTGTCAAAGGGAAAGAATCAATTTCACACATTGAGGTTGGCTAAACAGTAACTGGGAGTGCTAGCAGCCTGCAAAACCAGATATAGGATGTATTCTTGTCTCTGGAGCTGCTTTTTCAAAGTCTGACTAAATATTTCCCTGATGATGTCACCAGGATTATCCCAGCCTGACTTTTGAGATAATGTAATAATAGCTACAAATTGGGGGCATGCTGTTAGTATGATATGGACATTAACTAGGCCATGACTTGTTTTAAAGGAAATTAATCAAGAGTACTCTTCCTGTCAGTATGTTGATTTTGACTATATTTTCTTAATCTCTACTTGGCATGTCTTTACTGTAATCCGTAGTATACCATTACAAAAATAAATTATATCATTTCAAATATTTTGTAAATTCAGAGTTATCTGAAAAGCAATCTCAAAGCACTTTTATTCAGATTTAAGGCCCATTTATGCTTGATGCAGAAGACGGAGACAGATGGACAGTTTGGTCCTTATTCTGCGTTGGTTATGCACATAATTCAGTCCGTTTACAGGGCGCTTAGCTATCCGTCATATGACGCCGACGACGGAGCAGTACCACCGGAAATTCAGAGGAAATCGCGAGGGCATTACTAAGCAGAATAGCTGAAATGCAGCAGGGAAAGAACAAACCAGAGAAGAAGAGAAACGGGAAGGGAACAACAAAGCAGAAGTAGAATAAAGGAGAGCACAAAAAGTTGCACGAGCTTTTGAAGAAGCACTACATGCAAATGTTTGGGGCGTGTTGGGTGGTTGGAAACGACTTTATGGCGACACGTTACCGCTGCCAGTGTCTGAAACTGATGTCAGCTCGCGGTAGGGAACCCTGATGATTCTGTTGATTTTTCTATCAAACTATTAATTTAATCTCATAGAACAATAAAAATAAACAAAAGAAAAAAAAGGGAGGTCTTATAAAATGAACTTGTGTTTCTTTTTCAGGACATGCAACAAATTTAATCATTGAATTGCACATTACAAAACCATTTTATATAGAAAATGTTTTCTCTTAAAAGCAAAAATTTATTAAAAAAAAGAAATTACAATAACTTTAACGACAATGGAACCATACAGGATGAAATGCCTGCGCTTATGAGAACAAGTGGTACTTCTTCATGCCATCAGACACATGCTGTCAAGGGATCATGTACTTCTCCATGATGCCCGACTGTCAGCTTGTCAGCTTTTCACAGGGCTTAAAATAAAAAAAAAATCCTGAGCCTGAACTTTTTTCTGGTGAGTGGATGTGCAGTGGATCTGATGCATACACACTATAGGCAAACAACTTTTGGCATTGAGCTTGGTAGGACAGAAGTTGACCTACAGTTTAAATGTGAATTTTAGAAAGTAAAGGTAATAATGTTCTAAGGACATGTGAAACTCAGTCAGGCTAATTCATTTAAATTATTAATTTAGCAATCATTTAATTTAGTAATAGGGAAATTTATAAAAAAAAAAAAACAGTTACAAAGCAACAGTGAACTTTAGGTAACATTGTAATTTTAAATTGCAAAATTTCCATCGTTTTTGTTCAAAACAATATGAAATTAGGTTATAGAAAATACAAAATAAACAAATGCAATTTAATACACTAAACTACAAGTCAGTTCGATTAACAACAGCAATAAAAAGGTTAAAGTGCTCCAAGACCTGATTAAACTGTATAGGAAATGGATAGAATATAAACACAGTTTACTTCAGAAACTGAGAACTGCTAAACTGAAGCCTCCAGTGCAATTATCACAGCTCATTGACATGTTTTGTTTTTTTTCTGTTCTATTTCTTCTTTTTTTTTTTGGTTGGGCTTTGACTCCCCTCCTCTCCCTTTTAACATGGATCAGTCACCGGGGCCGCTAAGTCAGCTGTGGCCAAACGACTTGTATGTTGGACAGCGCGAACTGCTGCCGGAGTTTCCTTCGTGGCGTCATAGAACTTTTTTGCCACTAGTTGCATATACCAGCTTCTTCGAGCACAACACAGAAACAAGTAGGCCTACCTGGCTCTCTTAGTTTCTGGCACCAGCTCCCAAAAAGCTTGTCGTCTCCACCCCTTCTTCTATCCATGCGCAGCACCATTTGGTTCTAATGCCGTTGACAATTTTTTTTTTTTTTTTTTTTTTTCCGAACTTTATTGACAATTCAGATTAACAGAACATAACAATTTAGACGTATTACGATGCAAGACATGTACACCGACAGATTATAAAATCAGAAAGACATAAAAAGAAAAATAAATAAATAAATAATAAAAATTAAAATTAAAAAATTAAAAAAGGATAAACAAGATAAACAAAGATAAATAAACAATAACAGAATACATAGTTGGAACTGCACAGATACTAGGGGTTTTGGTTGAGTTCATAATCCGTTACAAAGTCATATAATCTTATACCAATTTTCTTTTTCATAAATTTAAGGGATTGAAAATATAAACACAGTTCTTTGTGAAAAACATTAAAATTTGGTCTAATCTTGATATATTTGCTTTTGTGGATAAAAAATTTCCCCAACAATAGTAAAACATTGAAAGCTAGATCTTGCATTTTATCAGTGAGGATTGTACCAAATAAGATCTCATTTATGTTTAGCTGAGACGGAGATGCAAACTTGGATGAGCACCAGAAAATAAAGTCTTCCCAGAAAATACTTACGAATACACAATTGAAAAACATGTGATCAACAGTTTCAATTTCGCTTTCACAGAAGGTGCAGCAATTCTCTTGAAAACCAAAACGAATTCTCAGAAATTCTTTGGTAGGGTATATGTCATTAAGCATTTTAAAATGAGTTTCCTTTACTTTAGGAGCCACTGGAAATTTTATGTATCTACTCCTCAACTTGTTCACTTTCTCTTTGGGAAAACATTTAGAAATGCGATTTCTATGAGTTGATAAAGGGAATAGATTCCTAAAAAACACACAACGTATAAAAGTATTGGGCAGATTCGGGTTAGTGATGGATTGTCCATTGATTAAAAGAGAAGGAAGCCGTAGATTAACATTGTTGAGGAGTAAATTACCTGACAGAAGGATCAAACTCTGAGGAAGTGCTTTGACTATAGTTTTGTATTGTTTACTATCATTTAACATGAATTTAGAGCAAAAAAGATCAAATGGTAGAATATTTCCAGTATCATCAAGAAGATGCATTACAGACCATATGCCTCGTTCAAGCCAATTTTTGTAACATAAGGATTTGTTCCTAAATAACACATATCGGGAGTTCCAGAGTGGGGTATTGTGGGGACTGAAATTGTGCTTGAATAATAGCTTCCAGTAAAGTAATACTTGTTGGTGGAAGGATGATAGTTTGATTGGCAGTTTTCTAACATCAAAGTCACATTTAAGAAGAAAATTAATACCACCTAAATCCAAAAAAATTCTTGAGGGGATATGAAACCAAAAACCATTTTCGTTTTTCAGAAATGCTCTGAGCCAGTTAATTTTAATTGTACCATCTAAACATTCAATATCTATAGCTTTAAGACCTCCATCCTCATAATCTCTCATTATTGTTCCTTTCCTAACATAGTGTGCCTTGTTTTTCCAAATATAGTTAAAGTTAGCTTGGTTTATAGCTTTAATTGCAGGTTTGGGGAGTGCCAGCGAATATGCTGGGTAAATGAATCTTGACAGACATTCCATTTTTGTAAGAAAGACTCGACCAAAAATAGAAATGTCACGCTGAGACCACATATTTAAATTGAGCTTACATCTATCAATAGTTTTCCAGAAGTTCAGTTCTTCCACTAAATTTGCATCTTTGGAGATATGAACACCTAGATATTTTACATCAGCTTTTACAGGAATGTTGTAAAGAGCTGTGTGAGGAGAATCGTGTATTGGTAATAGTTCACATTTTCGTAAATTGAGGTTTAAACCAGATGCCCTGGAGAAAAAATTAACTGACTGGAGAACTTTAGGTATTTGATTACTGTCTTTCATAAATATAGCCGTGTCATCAGCTAGTTGGGTGATGGTTAGCTGACTGCCAAAGACGTTAAGTTTGTCAAAATCTAAGTTTTTCATAAGGATTGATAACATTTCTGCTGCAGCGATGAACAGTAAAGGGGAGATAGGGCAACCCTGTTTAATTCCTTTGTTGATAAAGAATCGGGGGGAGATGCCGTGTGGCAACAAGATTACACTGTTTGTCTCCCTGTAGAGTGTTCTAGTTAGCTGTATAAAGTTTGGTCCAAACCCGAATAACTCTAGAGTGCGAAACATAAATTCATGCTCAATTGTGTCGAAGGCTTTAAAAAAATCTAATAATAGAATGAAGCCTTCGTCTTCAACTAAATGATTGTAATCTAACAGGTCGAGTACAAGACGGATGTTGTTGTGTATTGATTGTCCTTTCAAAAAGCCTGATTGTGTGTCAGAAATAATCTGAGGCATCCCAGTTTTCAGTCTGGAGGCATATATATGGGTTAATATTTTATAGTCGCTATTGAGTAGGGATATTGGTCTTAAATTATCAATCAATCTAGAATCCTTTCCGGGTTTAGGAATGAGGGTGATGCCGTTGACAATTAGGACGTCTTTCCCTGGCTTCATGAATTTATTTTTTTTCTGATTTCGGTGAAACAATCATCGGCTTGGATGGTGCGTTCAAGACCACTCGGAGATAACGTTCACGCTACAGGTTAACTCGGCGGAGAAAAACGAAGTGTGGCATATTGTCATTATTTGCTGAACACTGAAAACATGCAGCAGCACGTTCTGCTTATTTTCGAAGATGAATATGTGTAATTTCCGACTTTAACATTGTTCATTGTTCAACCACTATATTCAATTTTTTTTTTTTTTTCCTGAATCATAGTGAAAAGCCGGAGATCCAGCACGGTGCCGGAATACTTTAAGCCCTGTTTTGAAAAGTAGAAGTTACAAAACTGTCTCCTCAGGCAGGAAAAGCGTGACCCTATTCCCACACCATACTACTATACTTCTACTTAGAAAAACTACAGAAACGGGAAGAAAAAAAAAAAAGGTTGCAATGCCCCAGTCAAAGCCATGACTACCATTTATGTACTTGACCAGCACCCATCACTAACGAGTGTAGTAATTTTCCATTAAAATAGTAACGTAAAACAGTATTCTGTGTTTTGCGCTGATGCTAAGATGTTGTAACATTAAACACGGCACTGAAGCAAATAATCTGAAATAAGGATTTTTTAATTATTTTAGTTATTTAATAATTATCATTTTTAGTCTATTGTTTACAACTATTAGAACTAAATGAGTGTCACTTTCTTTTTTAAATGCTGAGCATGAATTCACACATGATGAAACTTAATAACTTAATGAAAGTTATAAAGCCATCATAATTAAAAACTTATATTCTACAAGTGCTTCAGACTATACAGAAGGCTATATAAATGGATTTGTCAGGTGGTTAGAAGTAGTTTGTATAGAGAATGCTCTAGGCAGTTTGAGCTAAAGCATATTCCCTTAACTTCTCTAAAATAAGCCAACACTGTTTTGTGAAGTTGCTACAAAAATGAAGGAAATATATATATAACACATGCAGAGTATTTCTGACTTCATAAATTTTATTGTACTGAGCAAAGATAAGGTAGTTTACAGTTGCCTTATATTCTTAAATGAACAAATCTCTGAATTTATCTCCCAGCTTACCACCCAACATTCAAAACACAATGAATAATTGTTCATTTTAAATGAATTCCAATTGGATTTTTTATTTATTTTATTTATTTATTTTTTGATAGCCCTACAGTGTGAGAATGTTTAAAGGCTGATACAGTTAGGTGGAGCATTTTTAAAACTGCTAACACTGTTATCTTGTTAAGAGTATTTCATTCATGAGTCTTGCTCAAAAAAGCTTAATGAACTGAAATCATTCATATGTAGATGGACGGTTTCCCCTCTTTGCACAAAGTAAGTAAGTGCTTACTTGGTTTAAACTATTCATGATAAGAGCTGACACCATTAATATTTGTGCACATGCTGTACATGCATAAGAGTACAATACAGCACTTCACCTCGCTCTGAGTGAGAGTCCACCCTCTTTATCAGACAGCCCATTACACTGATTACTGGCAAAAGAAGAACTTGTAGGCTGGATAATAGCCATAACCCTTAAAAAGATTAAAACCTGTTTACAAATCAAAACACATAATGCTTTCACAGAGACACAGCAGTGTGTGTGTGTGTGTGTTTGTAGTTCTGAGAGTATAACAAGGTTTGGCCTGACAATAACTGATGCCCTACTGCTGCAGTGAAGAGGGAGTTCCCTCTGCCCATAAATAAGATTTAAGAGTCCCGACTGTTTTTAACCTAAATGCAAATCATGTGCCACAGTGTGACAGGGCACTTTTTTAAAAAGTGTGCTCTCCCTCCCTGGAGACTAGTTTGCCATGAGAGCTTGAGTAATGAGACCACCACTGTATGAGACCATATACAGTGCCACCCAGCAGAGAGCAAGATCAAAGGAATAAAAGACCGAAAAAAGAAGGAAAAGGGAGAAAGGCTGAGACAGAGAAATTACAGAGGAGATTAAGGGAGTGGTGGAGAGAGAGGTAAAGAGAGGATAGCCAACTACTAGCATTAAAATGATTCAAAGTAACCTGATTACGTTGCATTACTAGCTTACCTCTCTTGCATGCAGATTTGCTGAACCATTAAGTTTAAAGAAGTTTCTATGCTTGTGGAATTCAATTGAAGTTGTATCTAGCTTTGGGGTTTTATAAGTCTAACCTTTAAATGGACAGTGCCACCACAGAGGATTGCAACACACAGCATTTATAAAATTCCCTCTGACGGGAGTTTTATAAATTCAGGCAGAGACTGGGGAACAATACACTTCTGACATGTGCAACAAATCAAACCTCTTAAAAATCGTGCAAAAAATTCAAAATGGTGTCATGATTTAAATCCTAGATAGACTTCCTGCTCCCACTGACATGCTTTAGGAGACATGGCTGCCTGTTATTAACTGAGAGGTAATGGAGCGACCAAAATGCTGTATGGTTAAATCTTTAAATGTGTTCTAGTCCACTGAGACGTACGTCAATCTGACATGTCTTTTATTTTATGTTAACTTCTGCACTTACAGAAGCTCAGCTGCCACAACTCATAGAGATGAGTAGGAGTTTGGGACTAAGTACTGTGGCGCAGAGACAAGGAGAAAACTAATGTGAAAACTGAAGAGAATCTGTGTTTATAACTTGCACATTTTTCTTTAAATTGTATTTAATCTATTATTATGTTTTTATTTTTGATATGATTAGTTCTCTTTTAGGAAGGGGGGTCGATCCCACCTTGTTTTTTCTGTAACTTCCACACAGTAAAATTTATTAGGTGTTTTGTGATGTATAAATGATGTGAAATCACTTCCTCCTGTCACCATACCTTCAGGATATTCAAGCTGGAGTGAAATAAAGAATAAAATAATATTACAAATTAATTTCTTAAAGGATTTGTGGCCACTTGTGATTTCTATTTGAAAGTGATGTGAAAGAGAAGGGGACAGAGAGGACACTGTGACCCAAAACTGTATCAAGGAGCTTCAGCCTCTGCACATGGGACACACTTTCAACCGGTTGGGCTGCCTGACACCCCAGAATCAGATGTCGAAATGATGCATGATGGAAGCAAACAAAAAGGTGTCAGTTTTTTACCACCCAGTGGGGAGGTTTTGTTCTTTTCCAGGCATTAACGTCACAGTGAATTGTGATTGGTGGAATGAAACTATACATCTCATTGGAGGATGCTTCCAGATAAGATGAGGGGCTGAGTGTTGAAATGGAGATGCAACACATTCATCCCGGCCCTCTTGCATTTTTGAGGCTTGTTTTGTAACAAAGAAATAATAACAGTCATCCTTTATGGCAACGGTGGTAAAAACATTGTATTTACCAGTCAATTCACTTTTAAAAAGTAAAAAAAAAAAGAATTGTATGTGGTTTAACTCTAGCAGTGTGCATCTACAATCATGATAAATATAATCATTACATCTAAAACTGTTTCACTAATTAAAACTAAAGTTATTGTGCATGTTTCAGTTATTGTATTGGCACTGCTTAATTTTTAAAAACAAGCTGGTGAAATTACTCCTTACTTCAAAAAGTTCAATATGTTTAAACTTGTTTTTACTTTTCTTTTTCCTTCTTTAAGGGATTTTTTCTATTCTTATGTTCTGCAATCAAGCATAGAGTAACATAACGTAAAATATATTATATTTGATGCACTGCAAAAAATTCTATTCAAGTCCAGGCAATTTCTGCAGTGATCTGCTTCTTTAACAAGTTAATCACATCCATCACATCCTGATTATGTTATGTTTGCCTTCATTCATGTTTTTTTTATTTTATTTCTTTATGTGTTTTCTGATTTGTTTTGTGCACTAATGTCTTGTCCTATTTCAGACATCTTCACTTCCTGGCATCCTGTAATCAGCACCTGCCCCGATCTAATGTGTGTCATTGTCTGTCCCTTGTCTGTGTTTATATACTAATTTCCTGACATTTTAATTGCAATGAAAAGTGAAATTTTCCTTTTTCTTTAACAAGACCATTTTTAAAATGAGGTTTCATAACATAAAACACAAAAAAATATGGGATTTCCTCATCTACCGTACATAATAATAATCTAATAAAGATTTAGATAATTTGGATATATTTCTGTACAAAATGGACACGGCTGGAAACTTTAAGGCTCAATTGGTTTTTAAGTGGTTCTGCACTAAAAACAGATAAAGTCTACCAAAAAAAAAAAATACTTCTCTGTCTTTGCACAACCTTCTCCTGTTTAGGCAGCACACATTATTCTAATTTTCCACTGTGAGACAACTGCATAGATATGAGGTGGAGATCAGTTCATCCTCAATTCATTTATATATTCACAGGAAGAAAGAGTTTGACCAAGGGTGCCCAGGCATTTGCATGACACTGTCAATGAATGCAGATCTTGATGTAGGTGCACAGCAATAAAGATTTATATTCAAAAACATCTTAAGCGGCATCTTTACTTTCGTAGAGCTACAAATTATTTGCTATTCGATTTATGCATTTCGATTAAAAATATTACTAATAACATCAACAGTATTATAAAGAAGCTCCAATTAAGGGCCTAAATGAATCCCAAAATTCCAGTTCAAGATGCAGTTTTTGTCTACATTGGCTCTCACTGAGTTTGAGCCACAAGTGGATTCTGTCTGTCTGTCTTAACACTGTGTTCCTACAGGGTTGTCATAACAACTGTCACACTACACTGTCTCCAGAGGCCATGGTTGATAAGCAGAAATTACTTTGGAGTTGTTGATTGTGAATTCCATGAACTTAGCACTTTTAAAAGACTATTGAAGAAAACATGATATTCTTAGGCTGAGACGCATGCCAATTTACAGGTCATCATCCAGTGTGACCTCATGGAGGTTGTCCTTTAGGCTTGTCCTCCAACTACACCAAAACAGCAAGAAGAACAAGGAGAAGAAGAAGAAGAAAAGAAAAACATTCCTGAAGGGGTGGTGAAATATCCACATTTCATATTATAGCTGTTCAGACTTGACAGGATGTCAGGGGCCATCTTTGACATAATCAAACCTTTAGGTTTTATGTCTTTACCCGCAGCAACGCTAGCATCTGTATGTCTCTTCTGTCCCTTTCCTGCATGTTCATTTAAATGTGTGGCACTGATGTGAGGATCCTGGAAACCATGGAAACGATACTTGATCATGAAAGCCATCACTCAAAAAGAAAGGCCATAATATGATACTCTAATATCTTCACATCTTAGCTTTAATATTTAAGATTTTTCTTCACAGGAAATGAGGATATTTGGATTATGATAATGTATCATCTCATAAAGTGAAAAATATTTAATATCAAGTGTAACTACTGAACAGAAACTGAAGCTGCGTCTCCTTTCCAAACATGCTACACTTTGCAGTTGGCACAAAAGGAAAAAGTACAATTTAACAACTGTAGTATGAATGTGTATGCAGTGTAGTTTTTGATATCCAACATGGAATGTCATTTTAATTAATTCTAAATAAACAAATAAATAATATGCTTGAATGAATTAAATTGATCGTGATGGATTTTATATCAAAGCCAAACGAATTAAAAAAATCTGAATACATGAATAAATAAATAAATAAATCCATCTGTATTTAGAATTTGACATTTTTCAAAGAACAATTAAAATCTACTGCAGGGGTTTTTACTGCATAATGCCACATTAATTTATCACCTTTTTTCACTCCCACTTCTAATATTCAAATGAGACAAATCCTACTGAGTCAGTCAAACAAAGCACAATTACTTACTTAAATTTTGCAACCAATACTAAGCAAATTACAAGGGAAACATTAAGTGTGTTTTACTGCAGGCTGCGGCAATTATTTTGAGCCATAATCAAACCTTAAAGCATATACAGTCTATTAACACAACTGATTTTCTGCTAACCACATTAGCTAACTGCTAATGGTTCAAGATGTTTTATCTCTTGCTGTGTCATTACTCTGACCAGCACAAAACCAGTTTCCCCTGTCTGAGAACATCCTGGGGCTGTAATACATTACGTTGTAAATTTTCATTAGGCTCCATCTGTAATCAACATGCAGTCTGAAAATCTAAAAAGATAAATATGCAAAACCAAACAAAATTCTAAAAGCCCTTTTTATAGGAAAGAGGAAACATGTTGAAATCACAACACTGATTTTCCCAGTAAACTTTACAATTAAGCTTACAAATAAACTGCAGAAAACCAAGGCCAAACACTGTTATTTGGTTCTTCTTTTGTTAGTCTTCATCAAGTGCTCCTCTTTTGATGTCACCTATTTAGAAAACATTAGTGTAAGTATGCCTTGCATTTTAATTAAAATCTTGTTTTTATTTTGGGACAATTGTTTAAATGTGTGAAGTCATTCTCAAATTAATTTTAATGTAAAATATTTTATTAATCACCTAAGAGAAGTTAGAATATAATTACACAATTTCAGGAAGTAAACTTAACATAAGAGTATTTATATTTTTATATTACTTAGTTTTTCCTTTTCACAATTATTATAATTATAATTATAATTACTTTAATTTTGAGTCACTTTAGAGTAGTACTATGCAGGCAGCAGTATGTGAGCATAAATAATCAAAAATTTCAAAACAAGAACATCAAAACTGGGGTCCCTCAGGGATCAATACTAGGACCATTACTCTTTATTATTTATATTGATAATAGATAATAATATATAATAGATAATATACAATAGATAGATATTTTTGCTGATGATACCAACTTCTTTATTTCATACACCAACGCATCTGAATTACAGTTAATATTAAATACTGAATTACAACAAAAAGGTAATAATGTTTAAGTGTAATATGTTATCTTTTAATATCAGCAAGACCAATTATATTGTGTTTAATTAAAATAAAAAGGCATCAATGTAGATCGCATACATCTTAAAATAAATGATAAAGAATTACTTCGAGTAAGCTCTACTAAGTTCCTCGAGGTCCTTCATAATGAGTCTTTAAATTTTAAACTTCATATAGAACTAATTTTATTCAATCTATTTCTTTTTAAATAAGACATCATCTTCCTTTAGCTGCACTATTTAGTCTATACAAACTCTGTTTGAGCCACACATAAATTACTGTAGTGTTATTTGGTGCAACATCTACCTCAGTTATTTGAAAAGATTAGAAAGCCTTCAAAAGAGGAATTTTGGAGCTGTGTCATGGTCCAAAAACAATGCCCTCACAAGACCTTTTTTCCAATGCTTTGGTCTCCTCTGGTAAACTGAATTAAATTGATGTCATAACGCCTGCTGGATGCACCAAATCATCCATAAAACTTAACCTAGACTGTATGAGCTTGTTCCAGTTTGCAGTCCTCAGCACAAGTACCAGATAAAAAAAAACAAACAAACAAAAAAAAACAAAACAAAACAAAACCAAAAAAACACATCCTATTACTAGGAAAAAAAGAAGACTTAAAAGTACCAGCTTGTCCCTTGCATGAAGGACCACAGATCTGGAATGAGCTCGATGAGAGTTTAAAAGCGGTGAAGTCCATCTAAACTTTCAAAGAAAGGCTAAAAATTAAACTGTTTAACTCATATATTTATATATAGCTGCAACCATAGAACAACTGATGAGTAGTAAATTAAATGTAAATTGTTAACTGCTGTCTGATACTATATAACTATTATGTATATCATACACCTACATGTTACAAGCTTTTGTTGGTATGTGTGGGGTTCATGATTGTCTAATAGCTGTTAATGTTCACTGTACTGTATTGATTTGTTTTGTATGTATTCAGGCTCCCTCAATAAGCTTTAAATAGCTTCCATGGGAAACCTGATTCAATTGACCTGACACGATTATATAATTCCCCTTCAGTTTATATGACAACAACTTTTGTATGTCAATATGTTGAGTGTGTGAATAAACTTGAACTACACTAAAGTAAACTACTATTTTAGAAAAGTTATTTTCTTTTCTAGGTCTTCTCTACAAGTGCAACACTTTGGATTCCAATATTATTTATCAGCAAGTCTAATCAGATATGTTATGGAACCTGCTGAAGTAGTAGTTTTTGTATATAAGCCCATTTATTCCACCTTATAGCTTTCTATTTTGTTCCATCTATTTTTGGATCCATACGGCCTCTGAATGTGTTAGTTTCCTGTAAAAAAATAATAAAGTCTTCTAAGACTGGCCTGTTCTACTGGTCTGGACAAGCCCCACCCACCATTCTCTTTCAGTACTTCACCAAGATTTCCACATAATAAAAAAAATTAAAACATTAGTTTAAGCTTCTAATGTGACAGATGCAGCTGTAAAGGAAACTCATACAAGACAATTCATACAGAAAAACTTGCACTTTCATCATACTGTATATGTTGCATTTCAAGGAGGAATTGCATTTGTGAGGAATATCAGAAAAGGCTAAAGTAGGATGGTATGCAGACTGCAAAATAAATGAATTAATGAAAGTTTTAGCAATAAAATATGATAGTTGAATTTCCTTTGATTTTTATATAACTATTTTTATCTCATCACTAATATACTGTACATCCATATTTGCACTTGAGGCCTGCAACACACACAAAGAAAAAGAAAAAAAAACATTAAGTTAAAGGAAAGGGGAGTTAAAGGAAAGCTTTTCCATTCAAAATAAAGAGGCAATGAATACACACGACACTGTTCAATGACATCTGATGTCATGTTTGAGTTAAGAAAGAAGTGAAGAAAATGAAGAAATTAGAGACAGTCCTTTGATAAAAGGCTTACTCACTGCTCTTTTCACTCATCTGATTCAGTTGTAATTTGCTGTAACTGAATGAATGACTACAAGAATGCAATTCAAGCTGGTAAATTGAATCTATAAAGCATCCAAGTTGGACCTAATGGATGCTCTACATTGCTAAACAAAAACTTGTTTTTTTTTGCATAGAGCATGCAGGCATTGTGTCTTATTAAAGCAGCATGCAACATATGGCGACAGCAAACACGACGACTCTACAGCCCGTGTCTGTTTTAAATTTGAGGATGAACAAGCAGCTGAAAGTTTAATGTGAAGATATCGACCGAGACATTCAGAAGTAATGAGACAGGCGAAAGGATCTGTTTAGAGGGAGATCAGGAGCTAAACAACAATCTGGAAGAAGTGCTGTTTTTCTGAGGCCTGTTTACCCAGTGGAGCAGGGGAGAAGTGGGGAGGAAACCATATGGCTACAAAGCATTGTGTATGTACTGGGATGTAACAGTAACACTTATGTGTGGGTGTGTGTGTGTACATGTGTTTAGGTGAGAAGTGATGATGGCTGAAGCTATTCTGCTCACATCCTCATGCGGTGTCAGAAGAAGCTGCCCTCTCTTACTTCTCTCACAGTCATAGTGGGAATGAAGGTTACTGAAAAGAGGCGGGGGAGTTAAAATCGAAGCTAAGTAGAGCAAGAGTGGTGGAGTAAGGTTGCATGAAATCAAGAGGAAGAGAAGAAGAAAAACAGCGTAGAGATAAAGAGTTGGGTCTGCTCGAAATTCAAACCTCAGGGTATGGACTCACCCCTGCTGCTATAACCCCTCAAAACCTTTAACACACACTGCAAACTATGAATTACACAACAGATGCCTCAAGAAATCCTTACCACCACACATGGCACAGTCAGGAAAGCCAAGGCATACAATGCTTCCAGCACATGTTGAGAAAGTTTTATTTGGCTAAAATAGTTAAATGATTCTAAGCTTCATAAGTAAAACACTTTGGATGCTTGTCATTATATTTATCTGGTGCCAGCGTGGTCGGGTCCTTTATTACTTGGTTTCACAAGAGAAGGCAAACAGTATGAAGAGAACAAAAGCCTCAGAAGTCATTTACAGACAGACGTATACTCTCTTATGTCCAAGGGGAATGTTACTGGCCTCATTTTAAGGTGTTCTTCATTCAGCCTTGCCAATTTTCTACATGAATGAGAATAGGAAACAGAGCAATCAATCAAAGTCGGTCCATTTCCTAACGAGCAGCTCAACAAGGGACTCCACATATTAACCAAGACAGCTGGCAAATGGCAATTTGCAGTAGCTTGCAAAGTTCTTCTTTTAAATTTTCATGTAGGATTATTATGTATGGGAGTGTAGAGGACAGGGGGAATGGTCCACTTCAAGGTGAGCTAAGATCACAGGAGGTTCTGCCAGCAGCTGCTGTAATATACATGAAGTGTTGTTTGATGAGATTCAACGGGACTGACCTTACTCGGCTGTGATTAGAAATTCCAGTCGAGGAACCGTCATACACCCCACAGAGTTTCTGTGATTGTGATCACACAGATGAACCCCATTAAAGGCGAGGCGAAGCAGATGGAACGGATTGTTGCCAAGATCGGAGGCTTCAAAACTGTTTCGACAGGTTGCTAAGCTGTTTAAATGAAAAGCATTCATGCGTAATGCATCGTTGTAGAAGGAGGCAAACTAAATAAATCTGGAACTGCAAACTCTGCAGCTATCAGTGTTTTTTTTAAGCTGAGCCAACAAAGTGGAACAAGTAGGTAGTTACCCCTGCAAAGATCCTAAATCCGCTCATGAGCACAGGTAGAGTTAGAGATGCTTGAGAAGACTGGCTGACACAACCCATCTGTTCTCCACCGTCAGACATTTTTAAACTACTGATGCTTTTGGGATGATTAATCTTAATGGTTAAGACACCAACAGCTATGCTTCCCCCTTGTTTTGCTTCATTACACCTTTTTCACAGCAGACATACAGTATTAACATTTTATATTTCAAGAAGTACAAGTGTTTCTAATAACATTAACAGTATTTCTGCTTAATATATGTTTAAATAAGCAATAGTAATGAACCAGTGAGCCTGCATAGTTTCTGTAAATGTTTCTGCATTGTTTGTGACTTTTCAGGAAAAATCTTAAAGGGAATCTTCATTGCTTAATACCCCATGCATAAAATTAAGACAAAAGCAAAAACTACAGCATAAAGTTTTGATTTCAGGTAAAAATATAAAAAAAAAATCCATTAAAAATTATAATTTTGCTTATTTCACCCTGAGAATCATAATTCCTTGTGTTCATAGCTATTATTTCCTTTTCATCTCCTTAGTTTCACATTTAACCACGTCCACTCTGAGAAGGATGTAGTTTAAATTAACCTGTCCTCATTTTTATATAATATAAATGCTGATAATATTTATTTTTCTTTTAAAGTGTTCTCCCACATTTTAAGAACACATAAGCTCACAAAGAGCAAATGTAAATCTATGACAGCTGTGTCTCACATCCAGAGTGGATGGGACAACTTTTTGGTTAAAATTCATCATTCTTATTATTCAAGGTTTCTGGAATGTCACAAACTATTTCCACTTGCCGGAAACTAGATTGGAAATACCAATCTCTAAGGCATAAAAAAACGGACAAGCCAACCCTTGAAGATGTCACGACTAAATCAAAAGACTCTCAAGCACAGCATCCCTCAACAGGACAAACCTGCTGCATCATTCAGCTAAAAATGAGAAATATATGCTGTGACTATAAAGTAAGCTGTCTTATTTTGACAAAACAACCCCAGTGTCAAGCTTTAGCACAAATTCAATCGCTGCTTCCGTGTACAATGAGATTAACAGGACTGCCGCTCTCCTGCAATGCAGCCTCTCATCTCAGTGTTGACTTAATTCCACATGCACGTCAGCTCTCGCAAAGAAAGCACTTGCTGTGCAATGAACCAAACAAACACCAGAGTCATTTGCCATCCTGAGACGAATAGCAATTACGATTCCTGTTATGTCTCATTGGCTAACCCATTTGTTCTTCTGCAAGGCAACGGAATGGGAAAACAACTTAATCTCCATGTGTAAGAGATATGTTGATCGTGGAGAATATCTTAATCCCCATTTCACTAGCATCAAGGCGCCATCAGCTTTTATACGTTCTTCATACTTAATGCATTGCATGGTCGTGATTTCTTACCCTGAAAGCATGTTGTCAGAGATACGTTTCTGTGTAAAATTAGGTTCATCTTTTAACTATAAGACTGTATGCAGAATTTTCTCTGGCATTACTCGCCTGAAATCAAAGTATTCAAGTGGTTAAAGGACTTACTTACCTTTTTTAGGGGCTCATTTAGCCAGTTTACCTGTCCAGTCCTTATCAGGTCAAACTACAAATACCCTGTAGTCCTACTTGAAAAGAAAAAAGTTAAATGGCAGAGAGAAAATGGTTAAAGTGACCCTGCTACTAAAGTCACCTTGAATACTTAAGCATAGTGTGGGGATTGCTTGGCTCTCCTCATGGGCAATTTAGCATGCCTGCCAAGTAGCCCAGGTACCTCATCATTGCATGAATAACAAGTTCTTCTTTCTTCAAGTTGCAAAGAATATCCACTTTAAGTAGGAGGCTCCTGACTCAGTGACGTAGGTAGTTCTGCCAGCAAACAACTGAATAAATATGTACATATAATAAAAGAAACAACTGAGTGGACACAAGGAAAACAGGTGTTACTTTCTGCCTGTCAACTTTACCTCTTTCAAGTTCAGTTTTTAACTCATTACAGTACCAACATAAATAGAGATTTCTTTGGACAGAAATGGTGTAATAGCAGTGACTTTAACAGCCTTGCATTGAATAGAGTGGGATGTGAGTAGGATTTTATTTTAGTAAGGGCCCTTGGGTCTCAGTAATGTACAATGTTGTTATATTTTACTTGAAACAAGGCTGAAGATAATTCCTGATAGTGTGTAAATATCTGAAGTGGGCCAGAAGGACTGAAATGTTACTGATACTAAAAAAAAAAAACAAAAAAAAAAACTGAACTTAAACTAGGAGGTATTAATTTTTCATTTTGTAATTAATTTGTCACACCCTTAACTATATTACAAAGCACACCTCAGGCTTAGATCCTCGCCTCGCAAATCCTGTGTTGACAGCTAAACCTCTGACTTGGAGAGAGAAACAAAAGTAAATCACAGCATGGGATTATTCTCTCTTTCCTTTTTTTCTTTTTTTTTTCATTTATTTGTTCTCAGCTAGAAGCACAGTCAACTGCAAAATGTTACTGAAAGCATTTATTTCCAACTTTCATGTCTGGAAGCTAAAACTTTCAATGCCACGTTACGAAGTTTGGTTCAGAAACTGCTTTGAGGATTATTGTTAGTATCCCTGTGTAAATGGCATATTGATTATTAGAGTGTGTAAACAAAGCAACGGTTCATTGCTCAAGCAGAAAGGAGCCAGCATGTGGCTGACACAGTCACCCTGAGAAACATGTGACGTGCAAAAGGTGAGCGAAGAGGGGTTGTCTCTGTCGTCATCTCCAGTGTAACACTTTGATCAGTGGGATTTTCTCCTGACATGAACTCTAAACTCTTTATTCTTGTATTCTGACAAAAGTGAGTGACAATGAAAGGAAAACAGGAAGGGAAATTCAGAAATACACATGGTGTAAAAGGATGTGCTGAGTAGAATTTATTTATCCTGGTCATTTATAACCAAGGTGTTGATTTCATAGGTTATGCAGGTGGATGGCTAATGGAGGTGATTGAAAGCATCAAATGACGTATCAGATGTTTGCATCTGTGCTAAAAAAATCATAAGAATTTACATAATTCTTTAATGTAGCACAGTTTTGTAATACAACCATCTTCAGCCTCGAGCTTGGTTGGGAGCATTGCATGCTCTGCTTGGGAAGTTTTTCCTTATCTGCAGTGAAAAAAAGCTAACTTCTTCCCTAACATTTGTGACACCACCATGTGGGATTAATGACACTAAAAGATAGACCCTTATTTTAGAGAAACACCGTGACACATCTCAGTCCATGTGTACAATAGCATTAGATCCATATTCGTTAAAAAAAGAGGATAAGCATGGTGTTGAAGGCAGTTTTGTCCCAATCTAATGGATTCTAGAGACAGTTTAAGTTACATCAGTGTTTTGTTAGAGGGTTAAACCACAAATATCTTTTAATGTTCTTCAACCTTGGCTTTTTGTTAAGGAAGTTTAGATTTTTAGACTTCATAAATGTCCTTCAGAGCCAAAGAACTAGTCAGTGGTAAAGCTAAATAGTGTCTCAAGTGATTGATATGTTACATGCTTTTCCCTTTAAACCATCACCCTTGAGGGATTATATAAAGAGGTCAATGCCTGACGAGTAACTGTCTTGTTATAAAATCTGTTAGGTATAATCTATAAAAGTTAGCTTGCATCTCTTTATTTAAAAGTGACCAATTATTTTTAATGGAAATTGTGCCAAAATTTGAAAACTCAGTTTGAGGAAACAATTAGTCAAAATTTAAACAAATGTATCAGTCAAAACTACATATTGTGTTGTTTAAAACAGTTATGCTTCTGCTTTAACCCATAAAATGTATTGGAACCTGAGCCATTCACCCTCATATTGATCCACAACCTGTTCAATAAAACCAGTCAGAAAATGTTTTTCTGAACTGGCAACGAAGGATAAAAATAAGACGAAGGCTTTTCAGAAATGCAAAAGGATGAACACAGACAACACTGACACCACAATCATTTGAGTTAAGAGTAGCAGTAGAGAAAAAGCTAAAATTGGTCTTACTTTCAATGGAGTAGAACGTGAAAAAGAGATGTTAACCCTTTGATACCAGACGCGACAAATAAATGTGTATTTTACTCAGTCTCCCTTCTAAGTACTTGCACATTTTATACCATTTCTTACCAAGTGGAATTTATCTTTGGAGCATACTGTACTCCAGCAGCAGATGACACTGGAATCTGAAATCAGTGTCGCTTCACCCATGAGAGCCCGACGTGACATATTTGCCACATACAGTTTCTGAGACATTTTGCTTCAATTTATGGTATAAACTTTGCTCAAAATCCTGTTGAACACAATGTGATACATGTCTTCTGTCCCCTAAAAGATACCCAGAAGCAGAAAACCATATTATATTTTTTATATATCACATTGTAATAAATGGTAGATCCCCCCCCCCAAAAAAAATGTTAATTTTGTTGTTACATTTTGTTAAAGGGCCAATAAAGATCTCATATTTAAAAAAATTGGACTTTTATTACTATTTTTTCATGGGTCGAGCCTTAACGGGTTAAATGTGTCAAAATTAGAGTAAAACCAATGGTGAGTGCAAGGAAGTGTCTTAAAATATTTAGACCTTTAGGTTTTACTAAAATACATTCTTTGGAATTATCCCCAGTTTCTGATTTACAACATTTGTGTAACTGAACAATTTCTTCTATGTTTCTCCAGAAGTTCCATTGCTTTCGCATAAGCCATACAATGTATATAACATGCAGATGCAATACCTCTTCACGTGAAGTGGGAGACCAAAGAAAAGCTAAGACAATGTTCTACCCATGAAGAAAACATCATTTCCAAGTCTCACACTAGATTTTTCTTTTCCATCCATTGAGCTACAGTCTCTCCACTCTGTGTTATCCCGCTTCTGTAAAGAGCAAAGATATTGGAAAAGCACTGCGATTTGTTTAATCCCTGACTCTGGAGTCAGTTGAGCCCCCACAAAGCAGTTAGGCATGGCTGTCCACTGGAAGGCTGGCTTTAGACAAAACATCAATGCAGTATGGATCGAATAACAATGTAAGCTGCTGACTGGTGCAGGCTACAGTTTCAAAAATAAAGAAAAACAAAGGTGCAACATTTCTTGCAGTTCTGAAAAAGAAATGCAGGCTTTAACATATATTGATTGGTAAACTGTCAACAAGAAAGTAAAAAAAAAAAAAAGTTGCATTCACAGTCAAAGCTTTTTGTGTAGAAAAGATGCATGTATTTCCAAATCATTCATTTTCTCAAATCTGCCTTTACACTGGTATTCATGCATGGTGTTTCTGCTCAGAAAAGGCACACATTTGGAGAAGTGCTACGGGCACATGCTGCAGTTTAATGCATTGTTCCCTGGATAGTTTGATATGCTGTTAGACTTTGTGGTGAAGCAGGGCTCTTCAACTCCAGCCGTTGAAGGCTGCAGATTTCAGCGGCTTCCCTTCTCCAACACACCTGATCCAAACAAAATGGATTCTGCACAATGTCCCTTTCATTTGAGTCAAGTGTATTGAAGCAGGGAAACATCTAAAACCTGCAGTACAGCAGCTCTCAAGAACCTGAGTAATCAGACCTGTTTGTTTCTGCAAATGTTGGGCCACACATGTAAAAAATGATCTAACATCTTTACAGTTAAGCTGTGTTTTATTGTGATGCGTTGCATATCTGAATGCAATGCAGGGCTTTGTTAATTCAACACATTTTTTCTTCCAGTTCTCATCAGAGTTGTAGGACTCCAATGTCACAGAGGGTATCAATGATTTTATTTTCTAAGATCATAAAATTCGACACAATATATGTGTTGTTAAAGCAACAGAAATGTAATTTTTATCATAAAAAGCAACAAAAAAGACAGGATAATAGAAAACAAAAGGAAAAGCACAAGAGGGTTATTTTTGTTTGCTAGGTTATTCCTTTGGTTAAAATTTACTTGGAGCAAGATGTCACTAAATATTACTTATTACTCTTGGAGCTACATAACTGGAAATGTCATTATTATTATTATTTCTTTTTTTCCACGGCCACAGAAGCCATTGTGCAGCATCTCAACAGGTACAGTTGGTGGTTTGTGCCAGCTCTTAAGTTTCTTGCGTAAGGGAGCAGGATTTCTCTCCGTTGGACTCATTTTTACATGAACTCCAGGATTCTAACTCCCAGATTTCAGGCTGTATAGAGTTGTTGTCAGGGTGCGTAAACACAACTTGTGGGACATTTATATTGATGTATAAACACAGTGTGCCCTCAACGTCTTTTGAGAATCTAAGCAGTGAATGCTGAATGCAGCTAACTTGTTTGTGTAATCAGACTGGTAAATTAGCACTAAACACCCTGAGAGCCGGGAATGACAATCTGTCAGAACAGCGCAGCCTGACCAGCCGTGTCCTGCTCACACCGCGGCAAACTCACGACATGCTGAGGCTTATCTGGGCCACGCAGGAGGCACAACAATGAACTTATCACCATCCAGCTACTTGGCGGGATGTAGCTGCCACCCTGCCACGAAGCTCCGACCATGAGCCGGCTCCGGTTCACTGATCATACACACCAGCAGAACCTAATCAAGGGACAGTGGGCCTTTCAAACCACAGGTTTCAGACAGAAAGAGGTTGTGAAAAATGAAGGAGAAGTTTTGCCAGGTAATGTAAAAAGCTGCTAGAGAAAGAAGTTCAATAACTTTGCAGAGACCTCCACCCACTGAATGTCAACTAGCTTCCAGGATTTTGATTGAGGCTCTGCACAAGCTCGCAGCAGGGCATTTCTGTTCCTACTTTTTCTTTGCTTTGTTGCTGAATCAGTTACAGTGGCACAAGAATACATAAAAGTTTCAGTAGTAGTGCTATTGAGGGGGTCAGGGGAAAAAAAAAATTCTATCTGAGGTAGAAAACTGTAATAGAAACAAAGTCTCAGTCTATTTGCTGGCTGTGAAGCTGTGAAAGCAGCAACAAAAATAAGGTGTCAGGCTGCAAATGAAGAATCAGCATTCTATACAGACATTTTCTAAAGCATGCATGTAACGTTGAGGGGAGAATAACAAAGCAAAAGGGTTACTCTGGTACCCAGACAGACGAGTTACGCTCTGACTCTGTTACTATCTCTGATATTAGATATTTCATGGCAAATGCAGAGAATACAGAGAAATCATTGGAGCTGTATGAGACACAGCTTAGCTTTAAAAACCTTTATTAGACTATTTGTTCTGTCTTTATTTCTACAATCAATTAAACTGTGGGAGCAACCCCCCTGTGACTGGTACTTGCATACATTCGTCCATGTTCAGGTTCCATTTTCAGAGATAGCCCTATTTTCCAACCCCTTTTGTACTTTCTGGCTGACTGATTCCACCAAGCCCGACTCTCTCCATCCTGTCTTGGGGAATGATCGGAGTAATCGTCACATCAAACAGAACACGGTTACTTGCTCCTCGCAATCTCAATATCTGGAGCAAATTGAAGGTGATTTTCAATAACTGTCCTGACGAGAGGCGATAGGCGGATCACAGTAGTTCTCTCCATTTGGCAGGCTGTAATAAAAGAGATCGGATGTTCTCCATGTTTCAAGATAATCAAATCTGGGTTTACGCTGTCTGTTTGACGAGCATTTTTAACTGGCAAGACATGACGGATATGGTATTAAACATCATCAACACAAAGCTGTAACTATAGTATCAGATCTGTGAGGACAGAGGGACAAATGTAGATCGAGGTTTGAGAATATATACATCTACGTTCTACTTCACATTCCAAGCTCAGAGTAGTACTTATCCAGCCACTTCATCATTATCTCAATCCCTTTTCAAGTTAAAATGATACTTCATCTAAAATACCAAAAAAAGTTAAAGTCAAAAACTAATTTCCCTTTTGCTTTTCGCAGTCAGTGATTCACTAAACCTAACCTCCTAAGACCCAAGTCTTACTTTGGCTTACATTTTCTATTCTTTCTAGTTATTTAGGGCCAGAAGGAACCAATAAATAGAACTTTTCAAAAATTTTAAATATATAAACACACACACACACACCTCTTTCTCTCTCTCTCTCTCTCTCTCTTTCTCTCTCTCTCTCTATATATATTTATAAATTTATAATGTATGCATGTATATATGTATACATACACACACACACACACAGACACACACACACACACACTATATATATATATATATATATATAAACAGTCTTTAAAGAGAACAATAAACCAGCAAAGAATAATTATTTGGTGAGTCCAGCCCGTGTCTCACTTGCTTTGTAGTCATCTCTTATAATAGGAATGGGTGGTGTCGTACAAAATAGACATTCCACTTCCAAGATAAACGTCTCATCGTTCATGGTGTCAAGTATGACATGAGACCCTCGCTCACCTGATGGCTTATAATCTGTGCCTGGTTTATGATGTAATGTTGACGTTTTAGAGTAAAACACGATCCAAAGTCTGCACATAATGTTTTATTTTTAAAATCTACCGGATTCACTTTGCTTTTCATCGACTGACTTCCTGCCTGAAAGATCTGCTCTGCTCTGGAGTTATGTTGTTTTCAAGCATCAAAAATAGAACAGCCGCATAATTTGGAAGGGCGGAGCGTCACTAGGCTTTAGGATGCTTCAGAAACGAAGCATGGCGCACAAGGTGGAAGCCCTCTTATTGACTATAGTTGCCACTATTAGCAACAAAGCTGCAGATCAGCCGCTGTGTGTTGCTTCCCTGACACTTTTGTGTTTGGTGGAACAGAGGTGTAAAAGTTAGCCTCTAAAAAGGCAAAACAAAAAATAGAGAAAGGAAGCAGGGTAGTGGAGGGTAGTAGTGATAATCTACCAAAACAACAAGTGTTTTCAGACTTTGGCTCAGAACCAAGTTTGGATATATATCTAAGATTTTTGGTGGGGAGGGACATTTTGGACCAAGTATTTGCATAATTACCATCACCTGAATCTCCTACCATGAGCTCTCCTTTCTTGAAAGTCCTTCATTTGATGACCTTAATCAATCAATTTACGAATTCAAGCAGCTCTAATCGTCTACGCCTTACATTCAGTAAACGGCCTGTTATGTCTAAACATATCGAGCAAACAAACTAAATGCCATGCAAAGCTGTATACCACGACAAATTGCCAACAAGCTTGTTTTTGATGTTTGCTTTCTGTTATGCTCAAATGGTGCTGGCCAGGGGCATGGCAGTAACAAAGGCTGCATGGTGGGACACAGCCACAGTAATAGCTCACACACAAAGACCACCTACAGAGTCAAAGTCATTTATGACTCAAAATGCTGAACAATGATTAGAATGCAGACAAAGTGTATGATTTTCTCAAGAGATTTAGAAAACACCTGAACTTAACTAAATAAATTGGATTACAAGGATATATTAATTTTTATTTGGTTGCGTTGCAGTTTGTTCAGATGGCTCTGTCTTTTTTTTTCTCGTTTTTGTTTCCATTCTGAATATGCTTCAAGATGCTTCATTTTACGAATGACTTGAATGATTTTACATGTTTTGACTATGATAATAAAATCTTTCCATATCACATATACCAGCTTTAGAGAGCCAGTTTTTATCATTATTTAAATGGGATCTGTCAACAGATATGTCCTCTGAACACTGCGCATGTATCTGGTTTTGCTGTTATGTCTAAAATAAGAGTGACCAGCATTTAGATGGATCTACTGGCAGAAATGCTACATCACATTTATATATAATTTTTATGTATTTCTCATTCATGTTGTAGTTTTACTTGCATCAGCTTGGTACTAGCTATTAATATAATCATCTACTTCGCAGTCTACCATGCTGCACTACACTTACACCGGAAGAAATATAAAAAGCACGATGCGCCTGCTTTTTGTGAGATTACTATCTTAAAGTTTAAAAACCTTTATGAAACTTTTATATATATATAAGACTTGAAAAATCTTAACAGGACTGTAGCAGACGTGTTTTTGTTAGAAACTGAAAGAGTTAAGGATTATAAGCATTTCAGTAGTCAAACGGTTCTTCCGAACTAGTACTAACTGCACATGTCAAAAGCATTAGGATCGTATGAAATCTGTCCATCATGTAAACACAACTGATCAGATTACTTTATCCAGTATAATGTAAGCATGTTAGCTGGACTCTCCGATCAGATTGATTTCAGTAAGATTGATGACATATTTGTCCTTGTAAACGTAGCTACTGTCTTTCTCCTCCTACTTCTTAGGTTCCATCTGTCATTGTTTTAACTTAATCTAAAACCAATAAGAAAAATAAATAAATAAAAAGGCCAATACCAAAAGTGTGAAGTACTTATCCCTAAAAAAATGTCCTGTTTATGCAAGTTGTTCATGAAGTGGATGCATGTAGCTGATATGAATGATGTCAGCATTTTACAGGCAGATTTTGCTCTTGGCATAGTTTGACCATGTTAGACTTCTTATGCAAATGCTCCTTTACTCTCAGATTCATGTGTAACCAAAAATTACCTTAATCCATCTACAAAACAAGCTGCTGATGAGTTATGCAAACATTACATCTGTTTCTGCACAAATGAATCTCTGAGGAAACAGAACAGCGATGGTCAGAGTAAAAAAAAAACAAAAAATTACAGGCTATTTAATAAGTAATGGCCAGCAACTCAGACCTTTCAAAACCAAATTACACTGATTCACTGATTGCAGTCATAAACCCCTATTTTCACAAAATTTCAAAGCTGCAGTTAAAAATAATGTCATCAAATGTAATTGTTAAGCACAAGAGACAAATATTGTATTCATTCAGAGCTATATCTTTAGAAATGTCGAACTTCTCAGCGCACCATACCTCACTACTGAGATGAGGATGCTGGAGTCAGGAGATCTGCTCTCAGTCTTGACTTCAACTCTCGTCTACTTATTGCACCATCTCACACTTCAGATTTGTCTTTCTACTGTAAATGTCTAATGAACCACATTCCTCCTTTTAAAAGAAATAAAATGCAACCATTTAAACTGATGCTCACGCTGTCAGTGGACAACATCTCTCACTTTAAATGGTTGCATTTCATTAGTAGATCAATTTAATACTGACGGTGCTAACTTGATCTACGAAACAGTTCACTCTTTTTGAAGATACACCACACAGTTTATGGAGCGAGCAGGTTATTCACAGTGTGCCTCAGGCTTGTAGTGACAAAGTTATGACTGTTCAGTTTTCTTTTGACCCTGACTTTTTTTACAGTACTGTGTGGAATTTGTACTTAAAGAGTCTTTCAGTGAGATTCTTTCATTAATTTCTTGAAATCTAATGTTTCTGTTTATAGACATTTACATATTTGGCAAATGTTTGTTTTTGATTTGAATGCATTTTTTAGGCATGCTGGCACATTTAACACGTACGCTATTCTTAAGTACCCCACATAACATAAAAGTGAACATAGAGGTTATATCCAATGCAATCCTTTACTGCCTCTGACAATGTCTATGCAAAACCGCAAAGCAAAGGACCTTTTAAGAAGCGGCCAAGAAAAAAAAATAAATAAATAAAAGGTTTCAGGTTTAATCCCCTGAATGTTTGAATAGGTGAATGTAATTTGCACCTTTTCATCCATAGTCAGGTCTCTGATCAGCGACATGCACACTGACATCTATTTGCTGCACTGACCCTTTGCTCCATACATCCCTGACATTAATAGTTCTTTAAACTGAATGTCAGGTTCATCTGCATGGGGTCCTGACCCTCCCAGAAGGGCCAAGGTGAGTGTTAATTATGGCGGAAGTAAATTGACTCTCAAGCTCAGAGGTTGTGTTAATTAAAGAAAAACACATTTAAGTAGCACAAGCACAAACTGTCCAGAAAATCACCGTTTGGACGCTGATATTGTCTCCTTATAAGCACAAGCATCAATGCTTACACTGTGGTGACTTGTGTCATGTGACTGCTATGTTAAAGTGTAATATTTGATTTTTTTAAAGTGCAAACATTTTAAAGTTTCAATTTACTTAAAGCCACTATGAATAATTTTTGTTCCAGCATATCACCTCAAACAATGATGCTGCTCAATGGGACCCTAGTGGTAAATATGCTTCAGTTCAACCAAAAACACAATACAAACCTAATTTTTTCAGCTATAATCCAACAAAGCTGTCTGGCCTTAAGCAAAATAGGGTTTCATTCACCAACCATTCTGCTTACAAACTTATTACAAAGATTGTGGCATTAACGAAAATTTTTTTATCCTGGATTTGTTCTTGGGTAAGAACAAATTCTACAAACACTTGTTTGAAAAAGTCAGCGTTTGTGTTGACTCTATTGTTAAGTACAATAAAATAAAATCATGCAATTACTTGGTTTTGTCAGATTTTCTTAAATAACTTTTGATAATTTAGAAAGTATTTTATTTCAAAATTAATAGCAAGACAGGCTATTGCTAAGTGTGTCCTAATGTTGGAATTTCCTTCGGGAGAGACTATTTTTAATTTATTTAATTTATTCAAAAACAAGAGAAGATTTAATTGTATCGTTTGTCTTCCAATCATGGCACCCTCACCAGATCCATTCCCTGAACCACAAGTATTATCACTCTATAAATCTGCGTATCTATTATTATGATTATTACTTTTTATTAGATCCAGGTTATACCCTGACCTCCTTGTTAATACCATTACTGACCAAATTCAGACTCTACTGGAGATTTGATTTTATTAGATACACACTTACTTCATTGGTACATCCCATCTTTAAAGGATGCAGGATGTCTTTGGACACAGCAGGTGACAGTTTGCTTTATGAGCTGAATAGCGTTTAGTACGTAATAAAAGATCAACATTGATTCTATGGTTCATCACTTCCGCTTTAGTCACTACACCACAGCGATGTTCATCCTGATTTGCTGATGAAATCAGACTGCAGGCTCAAGTTCGGGAGTAATCATTTCCATTTTGTTCATAAAGCTGCTTTATAAATCATTTAAATCTCGCCCTGTAATATTTAAAATCTAAATCTATCACTGTCACAAACTTTAATATTATTTCTTTTCATTTATTTCTTTTGGAATTCTGATTTTTACTTTTCCTTGTTGCTGTTTCACCTCTGTGTCTGCACACAGCTCTTCAGTCTTCTCATGTTTTAAGGACATTTTCTGCAATTACTGAGGCAAACTGCCCCAGCCATCCTTTTAACTTAAAGATATTGCTATTCACCAATTTAAGAGGAAAGATATGATCTATTCTACTTTTTATGGACATGTTCATGAATCTGATGGAGGTTTTTCTTTAAAAAAAAATTCTTAAGTAAAACTTTATGACCAATTTAAGAAGAATCGTTTGAGGATGTTGGTGAATGAGGCTCATTGCTCAGGTGCCTATTTCCACCACCAACCGATGACTAACCTGTTTGTCCCTTTATTTGCGAGTGGTTGTAATCTTTTGACTTGTGTGTAATTCACCTAGCAATGAATTTAAGTGTCATTATTAAACACACCCTGCGTATACATCCATTTTAAGTACTTTATCTATGAAATGTGACAGCTCTATGCTAAAATTAAACCAAGAGGCTATATTTAAAGCTGTTTTCTTCAATACCTTCTGTCCTGCTATAGACATATTTCACCACAGAGATTTTAAGGGGTTTATATTTGGCTGTAAACCACAGAAGTTCACTGTGCCTTTTATATTAACTCTCACCAAAACAATTTGATCATGCTCTGCCATAAACTTGAAAAAAATTGTTTTTGATGAGATAGAAAGCTGTCTACATTCTGAGTTTTCAGCCAACAACAAAGATTAGACTTGTTTTTAATCAACTCTAGGGCCTCAGATCCGTACATTTAGTCTGTTTACCACCAACTGATGCAATGCACTTTTTTCATAACTTTTTTCATCAGCAGTTCAATAAAGTATCTGGAGCATCTCAGTGTTTCATAACTCAGCAAACCACACGATCACTTGAAAGGCAGTTAAACATAGAAGACCTAATGTTAAACTATAGTAGGGAATGAGTTAATGGATTTAATTCAGTCTTGGTTTTGAAGCCAACTTAATTGACTATCAACAAGAGCAATGAACAAATGAAGAAGATAAATGCATATTATTTGAGGGCTGGTTCAGTGTGTTCCTGTATCCTAACCCTTGCTTAAGACCACATTTGACAAAAGAGGCAAGTGAAGAGGTAACAGACCATAATTGCCTGTCCATGTAGGTTCTCAGTAATTAGTGGCTTTCCACGTCCTAGAAGAGAAGACATTTAAACTCCTGTCTCCAAACAAAGTAATTGTTATAGTCTGAATGTTTGAAGCTGAATTTATGTGTGAGATACTGTCATGGTGATGCAAGTTAAATTATAATACACATGCAAATGTTAATTGCAAATCAGCAGTTATTATGCCAAACAAAAGAAAACAAGGTAAACAGAAATAAAAGAAAATCCAATTTATTTCTGAGTAGAAGGTATTGTGGCTACTTTCTATCCATTATAGGAAAAGATGCTGAAGAATAAAACTTAATCATTTCAGTTCTTTGAATTGTGATTTCATGCTAGAGGCTATATGGTAAGATTGGTAAAAATACAAGGCAAGGGGTCAATTGACTTCTTCTTCTTCAATAAAAGAAAACAAAGCCTGAACCTGCAAGTTAGAAATGCCGTTTTCATCCAAAATTCATCAGTATAGTTTGTAAAAGAATAAATACACAAACACCAGCAATAAGCTGGATATAAGGTCCATTCTCGTTGCAGGTCTACAGATGATTCAGATGCATTTAAAGTTATCAAAATATACTTAGTCAGTGGAGAAATATCCAGAGGATACAAGATAACAAGCTTAATGTTTGAAGTTTGACTCATTTACACTCAGGGAAACATAATGATCATAACAGACAGTTATTCAAGATCAGAGCTTTATTTCTTATCTAAGACAGTATGAAATAGTGTGAGTGACATGTTCCCTCAATGTCAAAGCCAAGACCTCTAATTTACTTTTCAGCAGCTGGAGAAAGACAGAATAATAAAGCCCAGGATGACGGGATGTCAAGACCAATTCTGCTTATGACAAAGGAGCCATGAGTCATCAAGTTTAATGAAATCAAACATGTTTTAGCAATTCAGTGTCTGGAACATTGTTTTTATGATAATTTTACCTTTTATGTGTACACTGACAAAATAATTTTATGATTTTTGATAGTTGTCTTAATTTATATAAGCACAATATTTTCTGTCGAATGACTGGAATTACCTAAACCATCAGGGGACACACTGTAGGGCTGTTGCTTTTATTTATGAACCAGCAGAGCATTATCTGTGTCAGCTTGGCCTAATGCATACCTTGCTAAGCTTTTTATTAAAACATGCTAACGTTGCCGCATCCTTAGAGGACAATTACAGCTGTTAATGGTCTGAAAAGGGATATTCTGAAATACTATTTTAACGTCATTTTTATGGTATTGTAACTAAAAAAGCCAATGTTGGTTGTTGGCTTTACAACACATTTTTTTTTGTAATTAATGAAGAAATGTCTCTCTTTGGGATTAATAAACATTGTTCTTTAGCGCTTTAGTGTTGTTCAAAGTGCTTGAGTAGCAACATAAAAGAAGTCACGTCTGCACACAGAAGAGATGGATGTATAATGGTAGGTATTGCCAGACTCCTTTGCGTATTTCAGACCAGTGGGAAACACTGGTTAGGTTTAGAATTATGTTATAGTTAGGTTTAGGACAGGGGTAGACTATTTCAGTCCTTTAGAACCACATTCCACAAGATGTTATCCCATAGCCACGAATTAGAGATAATTAACTTGTGGCTATGCGTTATTAATGCAACATCAACTTGTTCAATGTCTGAATAACCCATTGTTTTCAGACTATATGCCTTCAGCACTCGAATTAAGAGTCTCTTACTGAAGTGTCCTGTTGTGATACATCATGTATCACATCAGTTTTATCATCTATGATAAAACTGTGATAAATCATCACAGATTGCAGGTTATCATTGTAACTGACCATCGCGGTGTATAATGTGTTTGTTTTTAGTGTAGGACGATTGCCCCCCACCCCCACCCAGGGCTACCATAGTGTAGGCAGACTTCGTGTGGGATTTGTAGTTTTCATGAACAATATCACTGTGAAGCTGCTTGTATGGTGAACGCACATTAAGTTTGTTGTTTTGTAGTTAAGCTATTCAGTTATTCAGGTAGGCAAACCCAGTAAGCTAGAATTAGTTTCTATAATTCTTCTCAACATTAAAATAGAATCTAATTAAATGATCCTTTTCCATAAAGATGCTACCCCCCCCATAGGTAAAATATAATCATGTTGTTCCTTCGCATTATTGATCCACGACTCGTTCCCATGCGTTAGTAATCCGTGGCCACAACTTAGTAATGTGTGGCCATGGGATAACATCTTGTGGCCACGCATTAATTTAATTTTTCAGTTGAAGTCAGTAGACAGGCTCGGTACTAACACACCTGATTGAAATTAAATGGATCCAACAGCTTATCAAGTTCTGCTGAGTGACTAATCTAATCTGAATTAGCTGTGTTGAAGCTACTACAGCTCTCGAAGCCAGGAGTTGCCTTCCTCTGGTTTAGGATAAAGGTTAAGGGATTTTGTTCGAATGGTACAGTAGCAGGTACCAAGTCACTTATAGGAGGAAATTTTTTGGGTACTTGTCACCCTCAAACTATACCTACTGAGAACTTATACTATTGAGATAGCTTCCTTTAGCCCCCTAATGTTTGCACTCAGAAAAAAACTGGGAAATTGTTTCTTGGAATTTCCTTACTATCCTTGGGATATTATTAATAAGAATCAGTGTTATTTTTAACAAATAGATGAGATAATATCTATTAACTGAATTATAAATAGGGCCCAACTGATTAATCGGCAGGCCGATTAAATCGGCTGATATTAGCCCTTTTCAAAATGGCCAATATGTTTTGCCGATTATACGCCGATTTAGTCTTACTTTCGCATAAAACAGTAAATGCTACTAAGCGTCAGCGTGTGCACAAATTATGTCCTTGTGGCGTTTGTCCACTAGATGGAGCTCTGGCTCCATTCAATCCAACAGTCATCCCCCTGTCTTTTCAACAGGGTAAGCTATAGCTACAGGCAGGTTACATTAACAGTGGTCTGAGTAGAGCTTCCTGACAGGTAAGTTTATAATAACGTTGTAAAAATAATGACTCAGCATGTCTCCAGTTTCAGTTTAACGCTGTTTTCCATTTGTAATGACGAGTGGCGGGGGCTTCGTTGTCTCGGTCAGCTTTTTATTTACGCTGCATTGCTAAAGTTGTGCTAAATTAGCTTAAGGTGCTTTCCGTTTAGACCCAGCTAATGTCGGCAGTTCACACATATCGTGTGGTTAAGTTATTCCTAAAAACTGGCCAGTCATAACACCTGTCTATGTTAGCAATAACATTGCTGTTATCCTAACCTAGCATAGCATTAGCTAAGTAGCTAGTAACTGCAGAAATAACATAAGTGTACAAAATATCTGAGAGTACAAAACGAACATTCATCACTCCATCAGAGATGTGAATGCAGAGGGGAGGAGGTTTATTCACTGCAGCGCCGAAAACTTATTAATATTACAGTCTGTCACAATTAGTGGCAGACCATTTGTGACCCTTATATATAAAATACAACTCTATCAAAGATGACATATTTTTGACATTTGAGAAAAGCATATCTGGTTTTTATGATATATGCCATGATATATTTCACGGCAAAGGAAATATTGAAGTAAAGAAAATGTAATTTAACATTAAAGGACATCAGAAGGCTGCAAAAAATGTTTTGATAACTTCACTCATGGTGGTTATATAAGGCAAGGACCTTATATATATTTTTCTACCTGTACTTTAACTTACTTCTAATTTGCATCAGCAAGAAGTACAAAACCAGATATATTAAATTAATTCATCATTCATTTATACAATTTATTTATAGATTGACTTTTTTTAAGGTTATATATGTTTTAATTTCTCAGTTGTTTAATACTTTGTTGCATGTTTTGGAAATTCATCTGTTGTAAAGTTAAACATATAAGGACAAAATATTGTGAAACAGTAAAATGTTCTGCTTGTAATTCATATTTTTGTTGGTGTAAGCGTTAATGAACCAAAAATTAAGTTAATTTATATATTTTTAAAAAAAATTGGATTGGATATAAGATTTTTTCTGCCAAATATTGGCATCAGTATTGGCCTCAAAAATCCATATCTAATAATAACATAACATTTATTTGCTTGGATAGTACACACCCAAACCAAGTAGTAGTTGCTCAGGAGGGTTTGCTTCTGAATAATAATAATCATTATAGTCTTGAAAAGTTGTAAAAAATGGCAGAGCAGAACATTAAAGTGCTAAAGCTCTCAATATTTATGGTCAATACACAATTTTCATTCTTTATCAGAACTAACATTTTCAAAAAAGTCTTAATTTTAGGGCAAATTTTGTCTGCACAAAATTAAAGACTGTCTAGGAATTCTTCCATCCAGATGTCAAAAATATATTTTTTTTTCTATAAAAATCCAAATCTCTTTGCCTTATTCTTTTTAATTTAATGACAATGTCAATTTTTTTTCTAAATGTATTAGAGACAACTTTGATTAAGTCCCACCAAATTACAATAGACACTGAGCATGTAATCCAGTAATAAATGATAATAAAATACACCTGGTAAGAAGAACCATCTGTAACGTACTACACAAGACAAATATTATAAAAACATGAATCTGTGTTTTTCTTTCTTTTTTTTTTTTTTTTGGTGAAATACACGTTCAGTTTATCAACATCATGACTCCACACTGTGAGATGGCTCTCTTCGGCTACCTTGCCAGTTCACATCTCCTTTCCTCTGCTGAGTGACAGGAAGCCGAGCTTGATTCCTCTCAGCAACATCACCCAGTTTCCCCCTCGTCTTGTTGAATTAAAGGAGAGCTAATCTTAATTGATGCTAATGGAAGTCAATGACGACCGTGAGGAACAAGTGCAAATGTGCTTGAGCAATTAACCTAATATTTACTGGCTGCGACTCTCAGGAGGTGCTAGCTTATATCCATCTAGTTACTCCTTCTGCTCTCACATGATGTGTAACTCTGTCATGCAGACAGAAAAAAGCGGATTGTTTGTGAACAATTACAATTAGGCTGCTAAAAGAAAATCATAATAAAAGGTGATTCATTCAGGCAGTTTAGCTAAATGGGGCTAACTCATTTGCAAAAATATTCGCATTAATACATTTAAAACTGCAATAGAAGAGGAAAATATCATAATTTTCTTCTTGCTTCTCTTTAAAACATGTAAGCATCACCATCTGCACTTCAGTAAAAACCACAAAGTGAAACTAAAAGTAAAGAATCCCCTTTGACTGTAAAACAGACTCAGTTCTGTTGGTGATAAGGGCTTCGTGGTATGTAAGATTATACATTATGCTGACATGATTTATTACAACATTTCTACAGTTTTTCAGTTCAGGATGGTGCCTCCGAGTGTTAAAGGCCTGGGTGGATAGCTATGTGGGATTCTACTAGCTCTCTTCAACCTTGGTCTGAAGCATAGCTCTCTCATTTTTCTTATAAAGATTATATCCATTCAGCAGTGTGCAGAGGATCTTCGTCAACACTGAAACGCAAAACACAACCAGGACAAGGAAAGTCCAGCATGTCAGCGTACTGCAAGCTCATAGGGTACAAGTGGTACAAACGTTGCACTTGTGCCCAACGTCAAAAGGTCTTCGCTCTCTCTAGCTAAACTGTACAGGTAATCTTATCACAGCTGTCAACAGTTGCTAAGCAGCTCACTGAAAGACAACAGAGATGTGTCTAATTCCACAGAAACAACACCAACTAAAAGTCCAGGTCTCATTTAAAATCAGTGACATTCTTTAATATTCTTAATTAATATGTGATATTCATATCGCTTCACACTGGACAAAAAATAATTCAAATAAAAAATTTTTAATTTGTTGGCAGTTTAAATTTGAATGGTGATTTGAACAAAAGCTGCATCTGTTAAAAAAAAAAGAAAGAAAAAAAAAGTCACGGAAAGAGCTGCTAACCACCTACGTCATAGTTAAGGGCCTTGTAAAACATCAGCAGAAGTACTCAGCTGATGCTGCTCTTGTGGGGTCTGTCAGTTATGTAAAGACTAAATTCAGATAACCAGGGCCCTGTTTTGTGACATAGTGTAGGAACAATCATGTAATCTTGAGTATGAGCAAGACAAAAAAAAGTGGATTTTAGGTGATTCAGGCATAAGCCAAACATGATTTCCATATCGGGAGAGGAGCTGGAGGAAGGTGTTGGAAGAAAGTAAATACCTGAGTTATCATCTGGACAGCAGACTGAACTGAAATTACAACACCATCTATGAGAACAAACAGAGCAGGTATTATTCTTTTAAGGGAACAGGTCCTTCAGTGTTTACAGAAAGATGCTGCATATCTGTGGTGGAAAGTGTCATTTTCTTTGCAGCCATCTGTTGGGGCAGTGGAATCGGAGCAGTAACTCAAAGAAACTGAAAAGAATGATAAAGAATGCAGGTTCTGTGCTAGGGACTGCTCTGGAGCCCCTGAAGCTGATGGTGAAAAGAAGAATATTACACAAGTTACTAAAAAATAATGGACAGCACTGAAAATTCTCAACATGACAATTTAGAGAGTTCCTCTTTTTCTTACAGCACCACACCAATTTCTGTTAAGTGATATAAGAAATACTTATCTTTCTATCAAACTACCTCAACTGAATATGAGGTACATACTGTTTTAGACCACTTGGGTGAACTGAAGTCATTCATTTTACCACAGGACTCAGAATACGTTTTAAATAAAGGTGCACATGGGGAAAAAAATTAATTGCACTATTTTTTTAATTAATTTATTTGTTTTACGTTTAATGTTCTTAAATCTGCTTTGGTTTTTTATTGGTGTTGAGGTGATGGTACTTAACTGAATATGCAGCATTTATTCACTTAATGATTGAATTAGATCATTTTTATCCATACAAACGACAAAAGGGCAAAATGTGAAATGGCCACAAACAAATCAAATAAATTTTATTCATGTAGGTAGGCAGACTGAGCTGACTACATGACTTCAACATGTCCAAAAGAATATTTTGATGTTTTACTTTATGACTTAACTAAGTAGTGTTTGATGGCTCAACCGTATTTCTTAAACAGGAAAACATAAATAAATTCATGTTCAAGTTTCCATTACAGTTTTATGTTGTCTTGCTGAAACACTGACATACAGCATGTGCAGTTCATAATAAAGTGGCCTCAGAAAGAATTGAATAGGACATTTAATTTGTTGCATTTAACTGATATTACAAACTTAAAATTCCTTGTCTTGTCATCCACAAAAAGAATGACAAGATAGGAGTATATGCAACGCTGGTTTCCAGATCTGACAGCACAAACCAACTACAGACTCCACTGATGGTGAAGAACAATGACAGACTTGGAGCACGAAGTCAACAGCAGCAGTGCTGTGGTTAATTATTAATACAGAAAGCGTGAAAGCAGCAAAATCAAAAAGTTGCAGCTCCCTTTAATCTCAGTTATGAGCATCTGTGATAAGACAGGTGTGGGCGCGAACAATGCTGACACAGGTTCATCAAACCCAACTAGCTCCTAACTCTGAAAATGAAAAATGAAAAGAACACACACACACACAAAAAAAAAACATACAAAATGAAGCAAAGTTAAGCAAAGACTGAAGCTAAAAACAAATATTATCATCAACAAAAATAGTACAAGAAAGTATAATAATATATGGTGTAGCTGGACTAGAATGAGCTTTGGCTCCTGTAGGTGGCTGAGCACCTCTACACCTGTAAGACAGACCTATAGCCTGAACAATCCAGTGAGATAAAGGTTGACGAGACACAGGCTTGCCCTTATGAGAAGCAATGATGATGACCAGACCTCTTGATGCTAGCCATTCTGTCTAAACCCTTAGTCCTTGTACGTAATGTACACTTTGTAATTAGTAAAGTCATAATTTATTAAATGTAATAGTATTTATCAAATGTCAGGTTTTGATGGTTTACATTTAGATTGTAATCTTTACAGTAGGCTTTAATTTGTGTCTAGTAAAAAAAAAATAGAAGTGCAGTTAATTAGTTAATGCTGACTTATAATTGACTTAATAGTTGCATCCTATGTAAAAGTAAGACAAAATTCATGCATTTAAAAGATTATAAATTACCTGATTAGCATACATAAAATGTTAATTCATACACAAGCTAGAATTTCTAACTTAATTTGATACACTGAGCTTTATATACTTCAAATATACTTTTATAAAATCTTTTATTATATCAATATGTGTCATTTATTTTTAAAAAGGTAAACAAGTCTGAGCCTTTATATAACTATAATGATAAGAATACAAATATCACATATATATATATAAACATCTAACTGGTGTAAATGATTTACTGTGGTGTAGCACCAATGTTCAACATTTTCTTTAACATTTTAAATAAAAACTATTGACCAGAAATGAAATCCAACACATCCTGGCAGTGGATTGCAGCTTGAATTTCAGCCATGGTTAATTTGAGAAGTCTTAAATATTGTTTAAAATTCTTATCTTTCTGTATGTATAGCAGCCAACTGTGTTCAGACAGGCGTTGCTGTAAAATAAATTACAATAATGATGGAACTGCCTGCACCAGCTATGTTGCTCATTAATACTCTGAAATTGAGCAGTCACAACTGGAGCTTTTTGTGTTCAGTAATAATAATTATTGATAATGTGGTTTGACTACTGAGATCTATATCGTTAACATGTGCCAGCGTGATAGCTTTTTTGCTTGTTTGTTTTTACTCTTTTTTTGTGATAAAAAAAAAAATAAATAAAAAATTGACAGAGGGTGAGGGGACGTAAGATATGCTAACATACAGGGGAGAGAAGGGGAAGCAAAACAATGTAGAGGGGAGCAGATAACAAGTGTAGGAAAATGACACATGTAGTAATTGACATAAGCAAAGCCAGTCGTTAGGATGGCAGAGTGAGTGAGTGAGTGAGTGAGTGAGTGAGTGAGTGAGTGAGTGAGTGAGTGAGTGAGTGAGTGAGTGAGTGAGTGAGTGAGTGAATGAATGAATGAATAAATAAATAAATAAATAATAGAATAGAGAAAAATAAAGAAAGAGAAAAATAAAGATTTGGTGATGGGAAGTAGTAGTGGCACATGTAGTGATAACAAAAATGTCAGCAGTAATAATATTAATGAAGGCAATAATGTCAATCACAATGATAATATTTAATATATGGAGCTGGGAAAAGCAGAGCAAAGACCATTGGTGGCAAGCTCATTTAGTAGGGTTGGTTGCCACACCAACAAGGGGCAACCCAGACAGACCCACCACAATCATGGCGCTTCAATCCCAAAATACTACCCTACACCCCCCTCAAGCCATGCTTAAATTATTTTTTTATTTTATTTTATTATTGCGTTTGTGTCTTGTCTTTTGTAGTGAGATACAATTAAAAGTGCAGCCTGTGGGTACATCTGAGTAGGGGGACTGCCTCAGACGCCCACCCAGTAAGAGGACACCCAGTCCCTGGACCTTCCCTTCTCTATGTGTTTTTTTTTTATTTTTTTTTTTTTTTATGTTTTGTGTGTTTTTTAATGTATTTTTAGTATGGAATTTTAGAACCTTACTGAAGCCATCATGCCTTGAGGACACACAAAAAAGATGCTCTCATTATGTAGTCACTGTTCCTCTTCAGTCATTAACAGAAAAAGCAGAGGCAGATCAGCCCTACATGGTCTGCTAGCACAGCAAGCTAGCATTACAGAATAAGCTGAGTGCCCGCAGTGTTACTGGGATAATGAAGTATTCCACCATACCATCTTGTCTTCACACACACTTGCAGATTTGCCTCCAGTGACATATCAGCAGCACGTCAATTTAACCCCTTTCCATCTCTCTACTCTCACCAAAACACTGAATTAGCAGTGATGGCTTATTAATTCTGCCTATAAACAGACAGAGAAACACCTGCGTTTTTGTTTTTTTGCTTTTTTTTCCCGCTACACTAAAATACCTGTAAACCTCTTCAAACTCTGTAGAGATGATAAAAATCCTTTTTAAAGTATCTTGGAAAGTGCAATCATCCTCTGATTGCACTTTTCCCACCAATAATTCCCTGTCACTCTCCATGGTACTGAATGCACATCCATTGATTTCCACTCAAACTTTCTCTTCTTCTTCATCAAGCACAACACACTGGCCCTAATATTTAACTGACAGGTGGGACTTTGAGTTTGGTGATATGGCTGCTCACACGGTCCAACAGGCAAAGTGGCTACCTGCCAGCTGCAGTGTTTCTTCCTGCTATTTTGTACTCAACCCCGGTTTATGCTTTGCAATTTATACTCTGGCAAAAGAGTTTGATATTTATAAGATCAAAGCTTACTTCTTTTCCACTCTCAATTTCTTCAAAGAGCAGCACTGCCAAGATGCCTTGCAATTAGTTGTTAGGAAAATTTTACAGGAGTCCAGTGACTTTGCTGCCATAAGCATATCTAGAGATCCACTTTTTTGGGGTTCTGATCCAGTATCTGAAATTTGGATATTGGCTGATACCGAATCAATTTAAGTGATCATTATTGTGATTATCATCATTACTGCTGTTGTTGTTATTGTCATAGGTTTCTTTTAAATGTTTTCCAAAATAATTTATAGGAAAAAAAAACAAAGAAATCAAAGAAAATGTCTGTAGCTGTTTTATAATTGTGATAAAAACAAAGGTAGTTATATTTTAGAAGTAACAATTGCTTTAATATTTAAGATCCAAGAGAATCTGTTGAAAGGGAAGCAGGATGTATGTGAATAATCTGGGAGCACTAGACAGTCTGACAGATTGTGGTCTGCAGTATCGGCTCAGAGGGCTTGTTTCTGCTGAAGAGGACTTCTGTCTGGTCAGAACGTCTTTATGTAGCTGATTGGCAAGAACTTTTCGTTCAGTCTGAAGATCCTACAAATTATATTGCTGGGCGGATCAATCAAAATATCGATATTATCAATACCAAGGCTTGTATCAGTATAGACGGATACCAGCATGATGAGATCGATATTTTTCTTGTAGAGGTCTTTGGGGGCAAAAAGCCAAAGAATGTGAATGAGAGGTTTTGCTTAGCTCCTGACTTTATTTTTCTCAAATAATTGTCATAAAAGAGAATGAGTTATTTTATTATTTTGTCATATTTTTTTTATTTTATATTATTTACAACTTATAATAAAAAAAAAAAGCTTAAATTTAAAATGTTCAATTCTGCCATTCTCTTGAATAACAATTCATGCAGAACAAGCTGCAGGATATGGTCAGAAAAACCCAAGCTGGAGATTACCATATCTTTTCCAGAATTTGAATTTACAAATAAGTGACATGTTAAATTAGTATTCCCTATCAGTCTTATAGGTGCAGGTATACGGTAACACAGCGTCTAATAAGTCTGCTGGTAAGTTGTTACCACATAGGAGCTTCATGAACTGATTCTGTTTCAACATATTTTGGTAGGCATTTAATTTGTAAAGGTTCATGAAAGGTCCGTCTGTGGATCGCTGAGGTGGATTGGGGAATTCAGCCTAATATCCGATCCATGAATCATGTCAATATCGGGGCCCAATACTGATATCGAATCGGACCAGTCCCAACTCTAAGCATATTTTCTAATCACAGCGATTCAACAGAAAAACTGAGTTTTGCTGCTTAAAATGAATATGTGACTAAGCCTTTGTCCTTCACAGATCCCTTTGCAATTAGTTTTCCATTTCTAAAATTCTTATTCGAGATTATTCATTCAAGCTCACTGCATGGTTGTCAGCAGGGCTGAAGGTGGATGTTAAAATGCTACTTAAGGCCTCCACCTAATTAAAGGTTATTACAGCATGCTCACTGATAAATTATGCTTTATTCTACTTGTGAATTAGATTAACTTGGTCAAATTAACTATGAAATAAAAATGACTTTATATACAACATCTTTACATTTTATTCGTTACGTAATTTATAACAGAAACATGAAATGATGCTACTAAGTATCATCGTCAGAAGCCATATTAACGGTAAAAAGTAAAGCCTAATCCATAACCCTGTTAAATGCATAGTATTCACTTGCTTATTTGAGATGTTTCATTCAGGACATCTTTGTTCAGCACGGTAGGAAATTAAACAAATCAGAATACTTTGTTTGTGCTAACAATGGCTAAGCCTTAACAGTCATTACAGAGCCGCACAATTACTTGTAATGACTCACAGTGAGTTTTTGGCAGAGCTGAGAGACAACAGTGGCAAAGCGCCTTTAGCAATCAGCCTCATTTTCATTTGTCTTGGTGATTTTAAACAAGCTCCATTGAATTGCAACTGTGGACCCTCTTTATGCAATCCTGTGGGCCAAGAGCAAAACTCACATCAAAAATAAGCATTACAATGCTACACGTGCCTTTTCCTGACTGAAAATGGTTGTTTTTCTGTGAACTCAGTCCACATCTATTTAAATTATGTCTGCTAGCTGTCATGTTGCACATATAAATTCTCACGCATCCAGCAGTGCCACAGCCATTTTTAACAAGCCATGTAATGCAAGTCATACCAGATGATGTTGCTGTTACTCAGCCGAAATGTGTTATGGGGACAGTACAGAAAATAAAGCAAAAAAAAGTGATTATTTTGTCACCTCTACTATTCTCATATAGCTGCCATGCTTTCTTGAAGAAAATAAGAATGAATAAACAGTTGTATAATCTTAAAAGCATATATTATTTATTTATTTTTTTCTCTTTGAAACTTTAAAACAATTCATTCATGCATTATCTGTACCGCTTCATCCATAAAGTGTTGAGGGGAAGCTGGCGCCTAACCCAGCAGGTGAGAGGCAGGGAACACCCTGGACAGGTCACTAGTCCATTGCAGGGCCAACACAGAGAGACAAAGAAACATTCACACACACACTCACTACTAGGGAGAATTTAGAGTGATCAGTTAATGTAACATGCATGTATTTGGATGGTGGGAGGAAGCCGAAGTACCTGGAGAGAACCCATGCATACACGGGGGAGAACACGCAAACTCCACACAGAAAGGCCACCTCCCCCCAGTCTGAGCCTCCCCCCAGCCGAGGCTCAAACCAGAGACCTTCTTGCTGTGAGGCCATAGTGCTAACCACCACACCACCATGCATTTAAAAAAGTAATCAATGAAATAAAACAAATAATAAAAAAAAAAAAAAAAACAAACAAAAAAAATCTTTTTCTGTTTTGTAAATCCAGTTAAGCTTTAATCAAATATCCATTTTGGCCCTGCTGTTTTATTTTGTTTTTTTGTTTGTTTGTTTTTTTTTGTTTCACAGCTGATTTCTAATTTTACTCCAGTCCTGCAGGATTACCTTCATCTATTTAATGGCTTCCTGATTGCATGTCGAGTTCTTCTGTTAGCTTTATTAAAATTTAATTTCTGCAGTAATTAAGCAAAGCGGCACTTCTTTTCTTGAGGGGTGCTTGGGATGCTGAATTGTAGGCACATTAATTAAATGTGGTGGTCTTGTAAATAAAGCAAGCTGGAGTTTAATTGCAATGTTGGCATAGTGTCCAGAAAGAATTCTTGGGAGATTGTGGCATATTAATGCAGCTCTGTAGGGAGTTGCAGAAGTGCTTTCCTGTGTTTGTTGATGATCTGATCTGTATATATACTTCTGTCATTGCTGCATGGTGTTGTGTTCGTGGTGATGAAGCATGATGAGCTTTCCTTTCAACTCCAAAAAGTAGAGAGTATGTCTTCAGAGGAGATCAGCAAGCAGCCAGCTTACTTCACTAATCTAAAATGTTTCCTCACTCCTATAAAATCAAGCCTCCTTATACAAGAGAGAGTGAGCTGTTGTTATGGTACTGGCAGCTGGAGCAGAAACTGGTACAGAATGCAAATGTGAAGGCTTTTCCATCAGCAAGAAAAAAAAAAAAAAAAGGAAAAGAAAATACAATTTCTCAGCTTCAGTTGTGACGACAGGTCATCTGTCTTCCTCCTCTGGGCAAAGACGCTAACATCTGTTAGCACATATGGCACATGAGAAAAGAGAAGGTTTGTAAATCTAAAAGAAACAATGACAACACGGATGGCGAAGGACAAAAATCATATGCTGATTAGAAGCAGGGCCATACATCTTCACTGCTGACATTGTATGCATGTAAACGCAACAGCATACCTGAATCGAAGTAATATCTTCTTTAAAAGCCTCGGTTTTAGATGTCAGATAAGTCCTACTGAATTAAAGATGCCTGTCCTCTTTGTTTGATAAAATCTTCATGTGAGGAAATGATGCGCATGAATTCCTGAATTCAAGACAGATTAGGATCAGAAAGTGGATACACAGTGACCATAAAACCAATCTATATGGAAAGAGCAATGTTTTGTTTTCCTGAATGTCGACCCATTCAAGAGCTCTTTCTGCAGCCCTATTTTATGAAGCCTGTGCAGGATGTGTTACAAGGTCCTGTAAGATAAATAGAAATGGCCTCCACCCGCTGCCCTGCTATAACACAGCCAAATGGCCATATGTTCTGTGACCAGCAGATGCTCGCTTAACCTTCTGACGAGCCACAGATTCACAGCAAAGCCCATCATAAGCCAATGTTTCGTGATCATGAAAATGCCTCCATCCAATAACAATGTTTGGACAGTCTCCTGAAGCAATATATGAACCACATCCACTAAATCTTAAGAGTTGTGCTTTACTGAAGTCTACAGAGAGTGTATTTGGCTCGCAGTTTTAATTTGTTCCCTATAGTAGCAAAAACTAAGCAAGTCCATTAAGCAAGTCTATGCTTAATGATTTCAGGAAATAAACATTTAGAAAAATTCACATCATTTTTGTTTTGTAAAATATACATGCAAACACTCTGGGGTCAAAAAATAAATAAATAAATAACAAAGGCTTACTGAGTACGACTCTTTAAAAGGCCTTGTTTGTTCACTTCATGCAATTATGTCATCATGACATACATTACATCACATAAGTGAAACAAAGATGCTGTGATTTAGAGAGTTGCTTTTATTCCTACGTTTCTTTGAATGTCGCCACTTTCATGAATTATTTTTGTGCATGTTTCAAAAAAAGTGCAGCCTGTCAAGACATCAAGACTGCAATTTTCCTGCTTTCATGCCTGGGTGCTTTTTTTTTTTGCATGTGAAGAGATGGGACTTCAACACCTTTATTTTTGAGTGAAAAGCAGTCATGACTGCCGCTCTTTTTAGACAGGAAGATCGCATTCCCGGAAAGAATTTGCTGGCATTCTGGCATTTGGAGCAGTGAGAGCAATAGATGCTGAACTGTTATGGATTAAATTAGACCAAAAATGCACCATGTTCTGAAAATCTGTTTTATGAAAGATACCAGCTTATCCTATAAAATTAGTTTCAGTTATAATAAATGCTATAAACCAAATATAACAGTAATGTGCAAAATATATGTTTGCAAATGGGGATTCTGTCATAAACCAAAAAGCCAGTACTTCTTAACAAGTACTTACTAACATGATGTTTCTCTTGATTCTTATGAGTCAGTCTCTTTTTTTGTATAAGGCACTATTATCCTGCAGAGACCACTGTCCAGCCCAACAAGTATACATCCACAAAAAGAAGATGATCCATAGACAAGTGTGTTCTCAGAAACTAACATACACTCCTAGTACAGTTTTTTTTAGAATTTACATTAATATTTTGCATAGTGACATTCTGAAATGCTCAACTGTAATAAATAATGCATAATAATAAGTAATAGCCCTGGTCCCACAAGAAAACAGATGTGGTCTAAGTGTGCATGTGTGAGACAATAGAAGTTTCAATAAGTTGTAGATTAGGAATTAGTTCTGTTAGAGCAGATATTTGCTGACATTTACCTTTTGTCGATGATGTAACTGAGAATGTTCCGTGTCTTGTTTTTTTGTTTTGTTCTTTCATTGTTTTTTGTTTTCTTAAGCTCGGATTATATCTACTATCACACACACACACACACACACACACACACACACACACACACACATTATGGGAGTACAAGGTATCAGAGCCACTGGTACATGCCAGATGATCATTATATAATCCAAGAATGAACTGTGTCGGCATCCTTGGCAAGAAGCAAAACATATTCCCAGTTGGTGCTAGTCCACACTGGGGTTGTCTCTTGTCACCAGTTGTGTTTGTGATTTTCATGGACAGGATTGTGAACATGACCGTGAATTTAAGTATGCACTCGGGTGTTTTACAGCTTACTGTGAAGTAGTTGGGATGAGAGTCAGGACCTTGGACCTTGAAACCATGGAACCCTCTCATAAACTGGATTGCTCCCTCCTGGTTCTGGGGGAGAGTTGCTGCCTCAAGTGATGGATTTAAAGCATTTTGGGAACTTGGTAATGGGTAAGTTAAAATACATCTGTTCACTCTACACTTGCACATCGCACTGTTGTGAGGGTAAATTTAGCAGTCTGTGTCCCAACACACAGCTGTTTCCACAGATACAAACAGCTAAAAATAGTTGTTTTTTCAGTAGAGATTCTGGGATCCCAGACAGGAAAAATCTTACATCTCTGGCCTTTAATCATGCTAAATCATCTGCACTTTAAAAAAGCAGTAATGATGTTAAGATGGAATAAACATTAACAGTGTTAAGTGGAAGGTAAACTAATTAAGCTAGTTCATTGAAAGATTAGTGACACTTTCAGTGAACTACTGTTTCCCTGTTTAATTCAAATGTGATGAAATGCTGTTTTTTTTTTTAAATTGATCAAATTTGACCCATAAACGTAGTGAATGGCAGCCTATCTTTTAAATGGTGGCATTATTGATCTGTTGATTCCTGTCTTAGAAACGCTGCCGGCTGATATGCTGCAGCTCCTTCAGTGTATTTGTCTACATTACATTACTAAAGCTGGGAAACTAGATATCTTTTCAGCCACAATAAAAAAAAAGTACAAAAATATCACTACTTTATAAACTATCGGTAGCAAGGTCATTGTCTCCTTCAAACCAAATAAATTGCTGTTTCCACATCTTAATGTCAAAGTCTGGGAATGTTTCTTCTGTTGGGAAAATCAAACAGCAGCACAAAGTACAAATCAAAGTAGCAGCAACACTAGGCTTGTTATTGACCCGACACAGGCAGATGACAACTTGCACAGCATTGACCGAACCTACCAGTAACAACATGTCCACGTAAGCTCTCCAAGACCACTCACACAAGCCACACACATGCACACTGACCAATTCTCCCTTTCTCTGGAGAACAAACGGGGATCATACTTTCTGTTCGCACTGGTGGACCTGGTTGTCAAATCTAGTTTCAACCCCAACTCCCAAAAAATGGTTCCAAAATGTGATTACATGGTTGCAATCTGGCCGCTGGAGTTGCAGCAGCACGTTCAGCTGAAGCAATTTAGTGAACTGCACATAGGAGCTAAGTACTCAAGACAAGGCCACCACTAGAGCTGATTTTTTTTTACCATTTACAACTCAAACCTACACAATTTCATGAAATGAGAAATGCTGACAAAACCTGTAAATTTACACCGTTCGACCTCTGATTCAGATAGTAACAGCTTCATGCTACAGTATGTTTGTTTCACACAGTCTATATGACCACACAGTGGCTAACCGGACTGTTCTTGAAAACACTTTGTACCCAGTTGCTACACTTCAGCAGTTAAGATAATGTAAACAATAGTTTGATGCAGAAGTTCTGTGGTCTAAATGTCACTAAATAGTTTTCACACAAATAGTTATTGCTTTTTTTTCTTTTTTTTTTAGGTGAAAGCTGTCACGGATATTGAAAACGTTGCTTTTTTGTTGCTCCTGTTGTGAGTAGCTTTTAGCCTTACAGACAGGGCACAATGCCAACATCACGCCGATGTAACGTTCATGCCAATAAAACAAACCTGAATAATTAACACAGTCATAACACTGACAGAAATAAAGTAAAGAGGTTTGATTTTGAAGCAGTAGTTGAGGATTAAAAAATATTAATTGTAATCACATTTTCATTGCTTCCAAGTAATAACTTCTCAGAAGGTAGTTAATACCTTAAAAATGCTGTTTGTTATTGTAATTTTTGAGCTTTTTAGGTTTTCTTTAGCTGTTTTAGGTGGCTTTTAGATGTCTTGGGACCAAATGTGTCTCATATTAAATATTAAGCCTGTTACCTGTGACAAAAAACATTGACTGTGATTAAAATGTACAGTGGTTCATGGGCTACATACAATCAGTGTAGCCCACATTAGCAATGTTGGCCAGCTAGAACTGAACAAATGTAGTAGAAGAGTCAGCCAGCATATATGCATTTTAATAGGAATCCGCTTGTGGACTTAATATTCAAATGAAGGTTTGGCCAAAGTTCAATAAGGCACATCTGATCCATCTTTTTCTCTATCCTTCATGCCACTTGGGCTTTTCCTCTGCTACCCTGCCATTCCCTTCTTTCCCACACTGCCAAACCTTCCACATTAATTATAATGTCACTGCTCTGGTTCAGTGGTCACCCTGCTTCCTTTCACACCCAGCCTATCAGTCCATTATCCACCCTTTATTAAATGTCACTTCAGTTGTCATTCGCTTTACCATCTCCCCCAAAACTTCACCTTCACCTGTTGCCCAAGATGGAGCCTCAGCAGACTCATGCTTTATCCAAGTAAACAACCAACATCTGGTCTCCAAGCTTTATGTTACATTCAACCTTGAAGTATAACACAAACTTTTGTTCTTAATCTTTGTACATCAAACTTTATTTTAACTATTGTACCCTGATAAATTTGTGTCAGCCCAACCTTCTTTGGATCTGTATTTATATATTTATTTGATCAAAAATAATTCAGTGACTGTTACAGTTTGCTTAACTTTTACTTTTGCAAAGTTAGGCATTGCACTGTTTATGCAAACAGCATAATCTGCTATTTTACACTTCAGAGTAGGAGCTCAGCTGTAAGGATAGTGTGTGAAGGTGACACACAGGCTGTATTAGGCTGCCAAAGAGTAAACACTGGCATTCAAACAACACTTGCATATCTGAGCATCCTTACAGCTTTGAAAGTGGTAAAATGCACAATTTGTTAAAAGGTTGTGTTCACCTAAATTACACAAATAGCTCTGTCTAGAGGGGAACTTTGGGTTTTCCTCGGTTTTGAGATTTTTCCCTTCAGCTCCAACACTCATAAAGAATTAAACGTCCACTTTTCCCTCCAGGAACAGCACTGAGTTTATATGAGTTTCTGTGTTTAAAGCATCCTATCTTTAGTGAAAGCCACAACGGAGATGATTACCATTTTAATGTTTTTTAGATGTTATAAGTGGGAAAAAAATAATCCACTGTGTCAGTATTTGGTTAGAAGGATGCACTCTGGGTCAGCAGGACAATGCCAAAGGAGAAGAACAGAAAAGGAAACTTACACTCAGGACTGGCGAAGAAGCCATCTCGCTATGCAAAAATGCCCACAACTACCACATGTTCTAAAGCTAGAAAAATAAATCACGCCTCCACCTTTTACAAAACAAGTTCCCACTACACATAGCAATAACTCATTCTTCAGCTTTCTGCAGCCCCTCCAATACAGCATGCTTCAATGTGATGCTTCTATTGTGTGGTAAATAATGCAGTCACTTTTTTTTCTGTTTTATTTAGGGTCAGCACAATCTTTTGGAACAAAATGTTGTCTGCAGTGCAATATACCAGCTTGGATGCTTTATTCAGATGTTTGAATTACAAAGTGCATGTCTCAACGTATTCATTTCAACAAGAGACGGCTACTTATTGCTTGGCTTTTGTGCGTCTCCTCGTTGACACAGTGGTAGTAAATAAGAAACGCTTTAGCATTTGAATATTGACGGTGACTACATCTAAAAGCTAATTCCATTAACACACACCAAACAAAGCCAAGCTTCATCAGCAGCAGGGCTCAGACTTACTGACAATTACAGCCCTTAATCTAATATATCGACTCGCTCATCTCTCGCTCTGTTTGTCTTTCCATCTCCTCTCGATGTAAATCTTTCTTCCTTCTCTAACCTGCTATCCTTGCTCTCACTGACCTCACTTCTCTTTCGCAGGTTTGTCATCTGTCTCCTCCTTCTCCTTCTCTGTCTCCTTTACTCCTTTTCCTGTTGTCAGCTGTCTTTCACAACCTCGCTACACTGTCTCCTGCTTTCCTCACCCGTCACCCTCAAGGGGTTTAATCATCAGCTTAATGTCACACCCTATTTAAGGAATGCCTAGAAACACAGGCACGTACATCCAGACCACATCCTCTCTGGTTAGTGATCTTACAATGTCAAACATTTATCTTTTTTTTCCCCCTGTTTTGCTAGTAGTGAGCAATGTAAAATGCATGTTCACCAAAACAGAGCCCTCCTATATGCAGACTGCCCTCCTGTTTTTCATGTTTGCTCACAATTGTATGCATGATGCGTCATGAGTTGTCACATCACTTGGGAGAGGATGAATGACAGACAAATGCATAACTAAAACCTAACTTGTACTTTAAGACAAACAGAATTTGTAAAGCTGGGTGATAGCTTGTGTTTATTAGTTATAATGATTATAATATAATTTTACACAAGGTTTAGGATTAGAAAATATAGTTTACACAGACAGAGTTCGTGTTTCATTAGAACTATACAAAGAGGGCCTGACTTTGTGCATTTCTTCTTTACCTAACTATATCACAACTTCACAGCTCACTTTCCCCAAGTTGGTGTACAATCCACCCCTCACCCGCTACTATGTCCTATAGCGGGAACATGGACATGGGCAAAGATGGGAGGCGAGTTGCTAAAGAGCTGATGGTTTGGTTATTTGGAGATGGTTTCCATTCAAGGTTGCATATGAGCAGCAGACTAATGTTTTCTGTAGAAAATGCCAAAAACAGGCTCTAACTTAAGGTTTGAACATGACCTATCCGTTCCACTATTTACAGCAGAGCCATAAAGTTGGGTGAGAAAAGGCTAGTTGGTACCCTGCTCCTACTATAGAGTGACTATTGACTTTCTCATCAAGAATGGCGCTTTCTAAACCTGTTCAATATTTATGTGGTCAGGTCAGAAAAATGTGCACTTGTTGGTGCTGAGTTGCTGTATGATTTTCGAAATTCCTGGTTACAAAAACCCCAACATCCAACAGAGATATTGCTACCCTAACCCTGACATTTACAACTACTTATAGTCAAGCAATAGTCACACTTCACAGGAGCAGAATTAAAAGCACACAAGTCAGATTAGAGGCTTATAAATATTTCATGGCAGGATGGGTATCAGACCTTTAATTGTGGAAAGTGCCTCAAACAAAGTATTTCCTCTTTATGTCAAAGCCAAGAAAGAAAACAGAAGACGCAGATAACGTTAACGTGATGCAAAACATAGGGATGCCTTGGTGATACTGTATATTTAGGAGTTAGCGTTAAAATTACAATGAGAAAACATTGCTATTTTAAGACTATTTGTTTAGTTTATTGAGACCACGAAGGAAAATACATGTCCAACCTGTCATTAACAGTGAAAACTGTCGTCACCGTGGTGATATGTGGTGAAGGTTGAATTTGTTAAATATCCAACCAATTGCTCCGTGGTTGCTTTTACACTGTGAGCAACTTGATTATTTTTTGTTCATTTGCTGATTCACATAAAACGAGGGGTGGGACTCGATTAAAAAAATTAACTAATTAAAGCTTTGAAATTAATTGTGATTAATCGCATTTTAATCACATAATATTTGCCTCAAAGAGCAACATTTTTAAATTTAAATGGATTTTAGTGGATGACTCAATCAAATAATAGACAGACATTAATACTGGAAACTCGAGCTCTTGCTAGTAATGTCTGAACAAATGCATTTAATTGCATTTCAATTCAAAACAGTAGAAAAAGAAATAGAAAATATCCCTGCCCAAAACTAAACAGACTTAAATAGTAATTTTAAGTATTTTAACTTACAGTTCCAGCTGTTCTCTGATTAAGAGTCTACAACATGCTACAGTAGCCTAATTAGAACTTTTAAACTCTTCATTAATAGGCATTAATATCTGACAGTAAGTCAGAGCGGGACCAGCCAGCAGTAGCTTTGCACATCTCATTTTTAATCTGGTCATGGAGCAAAGGTGAACGTCTCCTGCTCTGACTGCAGCTGTGGGCGCTAAAGGATGGGGGAGGAGCCTGTAAAAGCTCCCCCATGTTAAATTAGAAACACTGATTTAGCCGAGCTCTGACATTTCCATCAGTTCAATAGATGTACCGGAAATCGTGCACTGAAGTTGTTTGGAACGCAAACTGCAATTAAATTAGTTCATTTTTTTAACGCGTTAATTTTTCTGTAATTAATTAATCATATTACCGCACTGAAGTCCAACCCCTACATAAAACATGATTTTCATATAAATTTATTTGACTGTCCTCCCGATTATACATGAACAAAGTTTGTGCTTCCATTTCTTGTTCCATGAATATGAATGTTTGTTCAGTAATTAAACAAATGACAAAAGAAAATTTTTTAAAAACTTAAATGTAGTTTGTACTCCTTTCTTTTTTACTTGATGTCATCTTAAAATCTTTTCCAGATCATACTTTTGCCTTCTTTTCTAAAGAGTGCAGACAAACACAAAGATGGACAGGACATAGGCTAAGGACAACGGGTTGTCAAACTTTTAGGAAGACAGACATTTTAACAACAACCATGAAGGACAGTTCAGCCATAACAACTACACCAGGAAACACCATCTCCTCTTCCTAAGATGGCGGCGTGTGTGGACGCAGCGACCCCTCTCTGTCCCAGTAGCTCGGTGTTTTTGTCCTATTGCCGTGAAAATTTCAAGTTCTTGTCTTGTCTATGTGTGTCTGAACACAAGTACAGTCGCCAGGTTTTATTAGACAGTGGCAGACGAGCCCTGGACAACCCTTTGTCCAACACATTAGTGGGGGCTCTGAGAGAGCTAGGATTACACCACCAACCTGCAGCTACGCCAGACCCGACTGCGGACCCTCTGCCGAAGAGGAGACGCTGAAAGTGGTATGAGAGGAAGCAGAGAAGAGCTAAGCGTGGAGATGTTCGTGCTAGGTTAGAAACAAACCCAAGCCACTCAGCCATTTCCTCGATTCTCCTGGCGAATGTACGATCTCTGGACAACAAACTGGATCACATACGACTGCTGAGGTCTGCCCAGCGTGAGGTGAGGGACTGCTGTGTTTTTGTTTTTACAGAACATGGCTGAAAGACAACGTCCTGGACTCCGTCGTGCAGCTGGAGTGGCTAATATGCTACCAAGCTGACAGAGCCCGCCCGCAGAGTAAGTGTTCACATTGGTGACGGTTGGAGTTGGGACTCTGTGGTGGTATGTAGATACTGTTCACTCCTGGTGGAGTTTATGATCACAAAGTGCCATCCTTTCTACTTGCCGAGGGAATTTACAGTGATTCTGCTGACCGCAGTTTATATTCCCCCCACCACTAACGATGCTAATAAAAAGGAGGCACTCTGTGAACTATTTTAGGCCATTAGTGAGCAGCAGACAGCCCACCCAGATGCCTTTCATATCCTCGCTGGTGATTTTAATCATGCAGACCTTAAAACTGTCCTCCCACATCTACACTAGCGTGCTGATTTCCCAACCAGAGGAAAAATCTTGGACTTAGTCTACACAATAAGGAGCATACAAGGCTTCTCTCCTCTCCCACATCGGACCTTCTGACCACACCCCTATCCTGCTAAGACTAACATACAGGCCCAGGGTGAAGACCACCAAACCCCTCCTAAAGCAGGTAGAGATGGGAGTACTTCTGCACTCCAAGACTGCTTTGACACTACTGCCTGGGGAGTGTTCATGCAAGTAGCTTGAGGAGCACACAGACAGTGTCACTTCCATCATTAGGAAAAGCATGGATGATATAAAACACACATGCACAATCATCACCAAAGCTAACCAGAAGCCTTGGCTGACAGGAAAGGTCCACAAGCTGCTGAAGGCCAGGAATGCTGCCTTCAGAGTAGAGGATGCAGAAGGCCTGAGAACAGCAAGACCCAACCTGTCCCTAGACATCCGGAAAGCTAAACAGGACTACACAAAGAGGATGACACTTTAAAGACAGCAGAGATACACAGAGCCCGTGGCAGGGTATACAGTCATTCACAGACTACAAACCCTCATCACAGGTCTGACAGTAATCCCTCTGCTGAACAACCTCAATGGCTTTTTTGCCAGAATTAAAGCACAATACAGCAAACACCACCCCCACCTCATGACCAGGCTCTGTGTTTGCCTGCAGCCAATGTCAACACCCCCAAATCTGCAGGTCCAGTCAACATTCCTGGACGTGGGCTGAAGGACTGTGCAGAGGACCTCAAAGACATCTTCACGGATATATTTAGCAATTCTCTGAGCCAGGCTGTTGTTCCAGCATGCTTCAAAGTCACCACCATCATACCCGTGCCAAAGAAGCCTACTCCCACCTCCTTTAATGACTACCGCCCTGTCGCACTTACCCGCATCATCATGAAGTGCTCTAAATAGCTAGTCATGTTTCACATCAAATCCATCCTCCCCTCCACCCTGGACCCATTTCAGTGTGCATACCAGTCTGCTCTCCACCCTGCTCTCACCCACCTGGACACTAAGGACTCATATGTACGAATGCTGTTCATAGACGTCAGTTCAGAATTCAACACTATCATCCTACAACAGCTCATCATCAAGCTGGACCAGCTAGAACTCAACACCTCACTGTCCAACTGGTTGCTGGTCTTCCTCTCTGAGTACAGGTCAATAACATCTCAAGTACCATCACACTGAGCACAAGAGCCCCGCAGGGATGTGTGCTCAGTCCCCTGCTCTTCACCCTGCTGACCCATGACTGCACACCACATTCAGCACTAACCACATTGTGAAGTTTGCAGATGATATGACTGTGGTGGGTCTCATCTCAGTGATAAAACAAACTACAAGAAGGAGGTCAGCCATCTGTCCATGTGGTGCAGCAATAACAATCTCCTTTTAAATGCAGACAAGACAAAGGAGATTGTTCTAGACTTAAAAAGAGGTCATGTAGTACACTTCCCACTGATCTTCAATGGTGCTGCTGTGGAGACAATGAGCAGCACCAAGTTCCTGGGGGTGCACATCTGTGAGGACCTGTCCTGGACAGCCAACTCCACATCAGTGGTAAAGAAAGCTCAGCAGCGCCTTTACTTCTCTCCTGGACATTCAACCCGCAAAACAGTCAGCATTGTGAGGGATTCCAGCCACCCCTTGCACAGGCTGTTTCAGCCTCCTGCCTTCTAGAAGATGGTACCGGAGCTTCCAGGCCTCTTTTAAACAGCTTCACCCACCAGGCTGTCAAAAAGCTGAACTCTCTCCCTTCCCTTCCACCCCCTCACTCTGCCCCCAGAAACATTAAAGTTGCTGAAAATGATCCATACTGTTGAATTCAATACAATTAATTAATACAAAGAACTTACCAGCTACAGCACATCATATATACAGTATATGACTATGATACGATGACTATACTAGCTATCTAGTCACTGTAAACTCTCTCTCTCTCGCTCTCTCTCTCATCCCCAGAACAGACAGATTACACACTTTAACAATAGCCATGAAGGACAGTTCAGCCATAACAACTACACCAGGAACCACCAACCTCGGTTCTCGAGGGCTGGTGTCCTGCAGGTATTAAATGTTTCTCCACTGCAACACACCTGATTCAAATAAAATGGATCTCCAACAGCTTGTTGATGCAGAGATTTGCCAAAAAAAAAAATAAAAAATGTCCCTGGAAATACAGTGTGACTGGCAGATTGACCTTTTCACTATTTCAGGGTCCAAGTGCTGTGTACTACCCAGCAATGACCTCCAGTATCGAGTGTTTTGGCTGCATTGTGTAACAGCAAGTATATACACAGACGGTGCAGAACACTGACGTGCATGTTTACGTACACAGCGAATATCCAAGCCCTGAATCACTCTACAAAGAAAACTAATATATGCTCAAATATGGACTGTACAAAGACAACCGGCTGCATTATTGACTCTCTCCCTCTCTAATTAAAACAGCTTTTATTACATTGCAGACCATGTGCTAAGGGTCACACAGCCAATATGAAAAGAGATCAATGTTGTGTCCTTAGCATTTAGAGGCTTAATGCAACACCATCACAAGCAGTGTTTGCAGCCACCACCATATTTTAACAGGTAAAACTGTCATCTTTGCTTGCTGTGGAGTAAACCGGCATGCTATTAAAATGTTAAGACATCTAAATGTTGGACAGGAAAAAAAAGTCATCTTATGGATTCAAGAGTGTTAGCACTTGTAATAAGTCTGGGTTATTGATCCTGCAAGCCCAAGATAGATGTGTTGAAATGAACTGATGTTGTTTAATGAAATAGAGAGAAAAACACTACACAATTTTTTAGTGTTTCTAAAATTAAGATGTGAAAAATAGAGATTTGTTTTACTTTCTTAGGGATAAGAGTTTGACTTACTATTTAAGATCAAACTTCTGTCAAGCCAGTGCCATATCTTTTTAAATTTCCTTTAGTGAGAAACGCTAATGGCAAACTTATCTCCGTATAGTGAGAAATTGAGGATCCGGATCACCCCCAAAATCTACTCACTTGTTCCATTTTAAATATTTCCTGAAAATTTTATCAAATTCTGTGCATAATTTTTTAGGTTATATTGCTAACAGACTGACAAACCAACACCCCCAAACACCTGACCTCCACCTTGGCGGAGGTAATAATTATACATTGCTTGTGTTTCAATAAGAAACCCAAGCACATAAAGTGTCGAATCTTAACACAGATCTAAACTCTAAAGGGAGAAATTCAGCCTACCACTGACCAGCTAAGCAGTCAAAATGAGTATTTCAGTTTAAAAATTTAAATCTTAGTGAAATGTGATACCCACCATTTCAATGAAGCAATAAAATATACATTCCTATGAATTATTACGGAATGCAGTGGTGAAAGTTAAAAACTTAGCCCACAGCATTACAGAATCTCTTCTCTGACGAAGTCTTGTTAAACTTTAGATCTCTTTTATTCCTGACCCCCTGTCTCATTGTCCATTTTTATAAAAATATATATCTATTTTTACCACCCACCTATGGTTTATAGGTGGTAATACCCTGCATGGAAGTTAATCCTGACAAATTGAAAAGTCATGACCATGCCCATATTTCACCAGCTTAGCGCATGTGGCATTAATGCCACATTCACAGCCATCTGCAGCAGCTCTAGTACCAGCGTCTGGCCAGCCTCAACATCCTGTAAAAAATATAAAAATAAATCATTTTTAAAAAAATTACATTAATCAACCTGGCCTAAATTTCCACATGCTATACCCGCCTGTGACACAGTCAGCCAGGTGAGTTTAAAAGACATCTCACTGAAATGTTGCAGTGCCAGCTCAGTAATAAAATGGAAGAAATATGAGACATTCCACAACTGCACAATTTCTTTTGTTTGCTCCGTACAGAAGCAAGGTGAATGAAAGGAGGAGAAAAAAAAGAGGCTTCCTGTAACAAGTAATACAGCACTGATTGTCTGATATCTGGTGCAGTATCAATGTGGGAGGAAGGATGGGATCATAAATAGAGTCTTCTCTTGGATTCTACCTCTCACACATTCAAAGTAAGCTCTACCAAAACACTGTCAAACTTTTTTTTATTTTTTCTCTGTAGACAACTTTTGCATCAAATTTACTCCTCAACTTTAAGACCAGTTCTTAAAGCAGCTAAATTGTAATTATTCCAATAAATCATAAAGTCTCTGACTGCATTTCTGCAAAACAACTTGTCAGGAACTCAAACACATTTTATTGTTCAACCAATCAGTTAGGGTCTTTGGTTCGTAACTCTTTAATCTAATTCTCTTGGTACAGAATGGAGACAGCGCTTTATCAGAACAATTCTCATGCATGGCTGATAATGTGGTAATTTAGTTACACTCTTTGTGCATGATAACATGGTGCCCATCATAATCTATGTCATTTAGTTTACAATTAGGATGCAGTCCCAATGAATTTGGCAAAAAGCCATAATAACGTGCGTCATATCACTCTGGCCATTCTGTAAAATAAGCACTTGGCAGTCGCAGAACAAGAGGAAAGTTTGCCACAAAGTTTAATCAGGATATGATCAAGCAAATATATTATGTTTGACCCATTGCATTCCAGAGAAGTGAGAAAGAAATCATAATGTGTGACAGATTTAAAGAATAAAAGAAAAAAACAGTGGATAAACAGATATAAATTCCACACTTTGACCTCAAAGACAGAATATGCCTTATTTGACATATTAAGGTCATAGTGGTAACAGCAATGAAACTTCAGCGTCTTTCACCCCTGACCTGAACCCCAATAAACATACTTCAACTTTTAGACAGCTGCCGTGAGAGGTGAAACAGTCTGTGTCCCATTTTGCACTCTGACTGATTGATCTTAAGCAACCATATTTCCCCTTGGTTCAGAATGAGAGACATAACAAGGTCAGGAAAAGCCAAAGGGAGATGAAGATATGAAAGTAGGTAGCTACAAATATCTTCAGAGAAGTAAACTATAGACAGAAGACGTCAGACAGGCTGCTGAGCCGCCTATATATGAGCTTAGTATTGTAGATTCTTTTGGACATTTTTATAATGCCACTCAAGGGGTAAAATTTATGTTAAGTTTATTTCCAGTGGTGTTTTTAATGAAGACGAAAGACATGTTAACAATTATACATGACATTTTCTTATCAGGAGAATTACTTAATAAATTAGTTTAGGTATGCTGATGCAGGACATACTGCATGTTGGTGGTTTAATGGCAAAATCTAGCTTCAGAAACTTAAAACATTATGACACTTGCCCTACTTGTCTGGTGGGTGGGATGGGTTACCGTTTTGGGTGTTCGTAAGTTCATCAAGTATGGAGTGGACCAACTGGAAAATATGTTATAATGTAATGTAATAGATAAGAAATATGCAGTGAGTGCTAAGTAAGGTGCCAACTACACTGTTTCTGGCAGAACAAAAAAAAAAAAAAGGGGGGGGGGGGGGGGGTATTATGTCAATGTCCATATTTATCACTTAATAATTTATGTAGAATTATCTTTAAACATCAAATCAAGTTTAAAATCAAATTATCAGGTTTTTAAGCCCAAAAGTGAAGGAATCCTCCCCTTCCTATACATGAATGGCACCAACCCAGAGATAATTGATATTAGCTTTAATTAAATTTTATAACAGCGTTAATTTTTGCACTGACCAAATGTTGACTTTTAAGCTGTAAGAATGTAGATGCATTTTATTCTCCTAAAGTGAAAGAAACTTTGTTTTAATGTTATATTTTTGATTATTTATCTGACTTAAGTGATTATAAAAAAAATCAGCTTAAAATGGATATCAATATATTTCTGATATCAAAGGTCAGTTAAGCCAAACAGGAATTGTTGCATCCAAACACAAACACATCAGGAGAACCCAGAGACACCCTGCAGAGCTCAATCAAAGCTTAAAGTAAGCAGCCCTCGACAGACGACTGCTAGAATGTCGTAATGCCTTTGAACCGATGTCCTTCTTGTGTGTAACACCTATCCCCGTGGTTGGGAAACTGACAGATCGAGGCCAGCCAGTGGTGACAGTGGCAAATTAAGATGTATTGCTTTTACCGGGATGATGAAATCAGGACATCATAGGGGGAAACCAAGAAACGAGTTGGCTGCTCTCAACATCAGAACATGTATAGATCCTTGTTTTTGTTAGAAGCCAATCAAAAAACCTCTGAAGAGCCTTTAGTCATTTGGTTTTTACATTTCTAAATTCATATGTGACTGTGCATGAACATTATAACATTCCTTAATCTTTTCATTTATTTGCTGTAGGAAATTTCAAAGACAGCGTGTTCATGGGTTGTCATAAATTACCACACCTAAATCTTAGTGATATAATGGAAAATATTCCTTGGCAGTGTCAGACTGTTTGTCTACCCTCTAACCCTCTCCCAGTGGCCCCTGTGAGCCTGCATACAGATTAAAGTTTCTTTCTGCCTTGGTCTCTCTTGACTTGACAGCCTAATAAAACGCATGTGGGCAACAGCACCATATTTGAGAACTATATTCACAAGGTGAACAGAAGCTGGCAAAGATTGCAATATATATATATATATCTCTGAGACGTTTTCTGATTTACCTTTGTTCTTCCCTGAAAATGAAAGCAGTAATAGAAAATTTTCCCTTTATTCTATAATCAGAATTATTACAAAACTCAATGAATGAGTGGTGAGTGTTTTATACATCGAACATATCAGTTTTCTTACTTGATTTAATTAACAAAACAGTCCAGAATTATGGAGAACTGTGCTTAAACATATAATGAGAAATAAAATGACTCCAGTTCGACATGAATCTAAAATATTAAAATGTAAAAAAACTTGCAAGGAGTTGAAAACTCTCCATAGACGTTGCAAGTAAATAATGGTAGACTCTTTATGTTTGGTTGAGCTCAAGGACAAACACAATGTATTTTGCTGAGCAATGCTGAACATAAACAAAACCGTTTGCAAGTAACCTCCACAAGCAGCAATCAGTAATTAATGCTATTTTCAGTTTGCAGCTGCAACCCATGTTCCGGGTCCCATATATTATGTACCTTTTACTTAGATGTACAAAGTATAGGGAAACATTATTGACCAGCAAAAGGTTTTACAGTGTTTTGTTCTGCTTTGCCTCTTTACTACTGAAGAACTGTTGACTTGCTTCTGGTATCGCATGAGAGAACAAAAGACGAGGAAGAAAGGCAAAAATGTCTGAGTCTAAACTGTCCCTGAGCTTAACAAAATCTGATGATTTGATGTTTGATACCTTAATGTTCTTTTATGATAGTCATTATTCAGATAGAAGCAATGTCTGGAGATAAAGGTGCCACCTCAAACGTTTCTTTTTCCTTCCTGCCTGCCTTCCCCTGCTGCGGTGATAAAAACGCCACCTTTCTTTAGAACTCCTGTCTAAGCACCCGGTCATGTCACTATGGTTACCATTCACTAGCAGTTATATGCCTTCCAATCTCTTTCTGTCGTCTTCTCTCTCTCTATCGCTATCTCTTTGCTCGCCCCCTGTCTAATTCCTCCTCGTACGCTCTCCTCCACACTTCTTAGTCCTTGCCTCGTGCAAACACCAAAACAATCCTTGATCTCTGCTTGATGTTAAAAGCAGGTTTATCCTCAACAAAGATGACATGAAGCCATGAAGGAATGTAGGATTCTGCTGTGCTGAAGATTTGCCACATGCATAGTGGGCAAGATATAAGTTTTGGACAGGATGAACTTCAAAGAATGCAAACTTATGAAAGAAAAAAAGACATATGAAATTAGTAATTTTGACCAATCACCTTATCCTACATTCCAATAAACTAGTTGAATTTGAGAAGTTTTATGAGGATCACAATGTCATCAAACTTATGTAGTTGCATCATATAGAGAAACAAGTGTCGTCACTCACTGTGATCTACTGATCTATAGCTCATGCACAAATATATTTACCAAAATATTTTTTGTCTGACTACATGCCATTCATAGGCTCAAATAGCCACACACAACAGTACAATATTACAAAGAAAGATATCTGAACAGTAGCTACTAAACTGAACAATGCAGGGCTACAAATCAGATGAGTTTCCATTTAATTTGTGTAATGTTTAGTTTTATATTATTTATCCCATTATTATTTATTTATCCCATGGCTCTATTGATATCAATCAATCAAATCATTTATGTAATTTTCTTTCTCTTTACTTTCAAAGTTATAAATATTATCACTATTATTATTTCATAACTACTTTTTATTTCTTGGTATGTATAAACAGGACACCCCTAAAAAATTTAAAACAAAAATTGGAACTTTAATTTTATATATACAAAAACAGTCAAAACTTTGGACACACTTTCCCATTCGATTTAATGGGAACTGGAGAAACATCAGACATTGGTCCAGAAGAGTGCAATGCATGATGATGCTTAGTATCTGTTGGAGCCACTTGTCCAGTGTAGAGGTCACTGCGCTCAGTGGTCTGGTTTTAAAACAGGTCAGTTCTGATTAGAACTACTCCAGCAGATCAACAATCATAGTCTAAAATAGTGCTTCTGTTTCATATGGGTTGAATGTTTTCCCACAAAAACTAACTAAAAACCAGTTAATAGCTGCTTAAAATGAAGCCACGGCATTTTTGTTTTGTTAATATACAAAAAATAAATGACGTTTGAGGCAGGGAACATTTAAATAAACAAATCAGTCATGTTTCAGCTAATACAGTTTTGCAGACTACATTAAGTTTTTAGATTTTAACTTCTGAGTGCCTAAGAATGAATCAATGAATCAATGAATCAGTGAATCAATAAATACATAGAACTAAAAAGAAAAAGAAGAACATTTATCCCTGTAAAGGGGATGTAAGCCATTAACTTCCTTCTTCTACAGTTATGTTAAGCACTTGAAAAACACTTAACATGTTCTGTTTCTGAAGCTAAAGAACAAAAAGAAAAACATCTGGTTTTATTGGTGGGCATATGTTGACCGTAATTATGTAACTCACCTGTGATAATAGAAAAGCTTTATATTTAGTGCAAAAATCCAATTAATACATGAGTTTTGAGCTCGTTAAGCTCAGCAAAGTGTCTTTGATACCCTACAAGTACAGTAATTAGATGTCTCTGTAACATATTCATTATGGCAGGAGTGTATGAGGGTGTTTTTAATTGCTCTGGGGGACGCAGTGGTGGGCTGTTCATGCACTCATCTCATGCTAAAATTTCTTCTCAATAACAGAACCACTGTTACTGTGGAAAGCTGTGAAGCTCTTCTTGCCAATTATTGATAATCATGATGATGTTTTTGTAACAGTGCAGCATAAAGTCTGTTTCAATTGCTTCTATCCAGGTGTTGTGAGCTTTAAATAGTTTACATGCAGATGAAAATGGACATCTGCACCTGGAATGCTACTGCTTTGCATCCGTTGTCAAAGCCCAAGCTGGTCACTTTTATTAAAAGCCACAGAACGTGGCATTTCTACTGCAGAGGCTTCCAGTATTTACATAACTAAACAGGATGTAGAGCAGCCTCAGTAACATCATTATTAACAGCTTCATTATTTACTTGATTGAGAGAAAAAGAAAATCTGATTTTTGCTAGAGTTGGTTCAATTTAACTCAAAACAACAAACTTATTCTGTTTTAAGTGTCTTACATCTAATTCAGGTTAAAAAAAATTGCTTCAAGCTCAAAATTAAAGAATTAAGGCAAGTATGAAAAAATATGACTGGTCTGAGACCTGGTGTTACACTGTATATATTTAATAAAAGGCTTAAATTATCTGGCAATTTAAGGTAGTGCACAGAACTGGAACAGCACCGAATGAAAAAAGAAAAAAAATAAATATGTCCAGCATCGTAGCAAGTAGAGTGATTTTCTGGTTGCTGTGTTGTGCTGAACAAGTTTGCTTTGCCAAGAGGAGCTTTATGGATACAGAGCCCCTCTTGATAAATTAGGTACTATTCTTTATCATTATGCTGGACCTGACAAGAGGTTTGGGGTGTTTTTTCTCTTATGAAAGACAAAAAGAGTGAAGAGAAAAAAAATGAATAAAAAAAGGAGACAAGGATTCACCAGATATAAGGTAAAAGCATCAGCTGTTCAATCTTAGCAGAAAAAAAAATAACACAGATAACCAGCTTCTACACCTGTAAGGAAACAGAAAACCACCTGGAACATCTTCAAGAAAACAAAACTGACAATCGTCAGAAGCACCTAGAAAAAGACAAACTGTCTGTCATTGATCACAACAACAGAAACATCAGCAACCCAAAGAAAAACATGAACATAGCTGTAACTGTTGGTGCTTTGTCCCACAGGACGGCACGGTGACTGGATCCGCATGCAGGTTAGTAAATAACAGGAATGAATAGTGATCAGTAATTGTGCAAATACGACCAGGCCACCACAAAGATCAGAGCCAGCCCAGGGGGCCCTAGGACCCAGGAGACGTAGCCCAGCCAGCCCCCCACCGGGATCACCATGCATCCGCCCACAGGGCGTCAAAAGAAGGCTCCAGCCAGAGCGCCTTCGGCAACGGAGCAGAGGCCCCAGGAGGGTAGAGACGACAAACTGCCGACCCGGTCAGGCGCCGCCCTCCCAGTCAGAGAAGGACAGTGTGCAGGGCCCAGGAGTCCACCCCCCACCCCCCATTAATGTTGGGTTAATGGGCTTTTAACTGCATATAAAATGTAACTAGGTTAAGTGACTAGCAGATATCAAAGTCCTCTCTGCTTCGCTATACTGAGTGCATGTATGATGACCACACTGCCATGAGGACTAAAGGATAACATGACATTTACCAATCTCTTTTAAGTTTTATGCACATTTCAGTGGCAGCAACGTGTACTTCCAATGTCACAGATTTGAATTGTACAAGCTAAATTACTATTCCACAAAGATGAAATGAATAGGAGACCATTTAGAACAGCCTCCCTGAAAGCTTTCCAACCAAGATGTGCAAATCACTGACAGAGAAAATACAGTTCAAGTCTCGCCCGGAGGGCAACTTTATTGGGCAACTTTATTACCTCACCTCCCACACAATTTATGACACAACACCAAAAGGGTAAACTTCTAATAACATAGCCTGGCTTCTCTGACACTAACGAGTGGCAGCAGTCCTGCAGTCAGAATTTACTGTCAGTCACAGGATCTCCTCCACCTTCTCAAATTGCTTCTCAGATGCTTCACAGAGAAGCAATTTCACAAGAAAAAATATAAGCCAGTGTGAAAAATGGTAAATAAAATGTGCAGAATTTAAATCGATCCATGTAGCACCCCTTCACAGCATACACATAAAAAACAGATATACTTTCAAAATTATTTTTCTTGCGTTAATGAACATACACGAATATCAGCTTGCTTTAAAATAGGACTCCTCTTATTCCTCTTCTTAAAATGAAGGATAGTGCTTTAAAGTTTCACCTTTTAACAAGAACATTGGAAGCATCCCTAAATATGGGTATGATTTATGTCTCTAAGGTTTTCAAAAACCCAAATAATTATCAGGGATTAGTTGAGTATAAAGTGCCTTGGGGTGAAATGGAAGATGATGAGGGACTGTGTTTGCCTGAACGACTTGCTGCTGCTGAGAGGACTACTGTGTGATAAGCTATAACTGTACATTAAACAGAGAGAAGCAGTCGGGGTAGTTTACTTAAAGTGAAACTCTGTCTTTTTACAGTGAAACGTGCCATCAGTAGGCTTAAAAGGAAGCTTCATTTATTTCAGTTACAAGCATAATCTGCTTTTCCACTTATGATAACAGTCGCCATACTGTACTTTTCAAACGCTGACAATTTTTGACCAAAAATATGTCTGACAAACTTTGAAGGAAAGTAGTAAATTGTACTTTTATGCAGTATATTGAGAAGTAATAACGGAGAAAATTAGGGAGATTCAATTCAACATGTGCATGTGTTAGTGTTTCAAATATAACAGGGCATGCCACACAAGCTCCAGAGTTCCATCTTTTGGATCTTTCTGCATCTTTTTAAAAGAACAGCAGAGCCTAAGTGTATATTCACACAGCTGCATTGCCAATAAAGTTCTCATTCACATTTTTTTCTGTTCTTTTTGTAGGCTAAATGCAGTAGAATATAAGGACTGGAAACTGCCAACTATAACTCTTTGTGTTAACCTGCTGTTGCATAAAGTGTCCAGATTTTATAGCTGCATAGTCATCTGACCAAATAAACATTCAACTTACTTAAAGATAAGGTCTGTGTAGCTTTATGACAATCTCCCACAGAAAATTGTTACAAACAGCAGTCCGTCCCATTGCAGCATCAGACATCCATCCCCCTAGCACCTTAAAATTGAAAATATTTCTCTTCCCCTACCCACTAAAAATGCTCTGCATTTAACAGTTTAATACAAATATGTGCTTCAAAACGCATATGCTTAAGGGGTTGAGTATTTAAGGCAGAACAAATATCTAATAACTTGGCAACCCAGATACTAATAGATGCTCAAGTACATTTGGCAACTTTTCCACATATTGATTATCTATTGTTTTACTATTTAAAATTGATTCTATCATTCTCCCAGTAAAGTTGCCCACAGCGCATTGCTCTTTCTCCATCTCTATCACAAACATATTCATAATGTTCCCATCTTTGAACCCTCCTTCTCCAATAAATACCTCAAAACATGCACACATGGCAGGAAGGGTTGCTTTGGCTTTTACATAGTTGTCAGTTAAGTAACTTTGTCATTATATTTTGTTAAATGTTCTCATCTTTTTAGCGGCTTTTTGTAAGCACACATCACACTATCTTTTTAGTAGACTTGAACTATGGTCAGTGAAAGTCTCCAGTACTTGTTATGCATAGGCATGCATAGGGTCATGCTTCCACACTGCAGGTATATGAAAGCAAAACATCGTACTACTGCATTTTCCAAAAAGGTGCACTAAATAAGGCACACTCTATATTTCTAGCACCTAGTTAGCTGCAAATGGCAGCAGATTTGACTGCAGTACGAGTGAGAAGAATATAAAAATCGAAACGGTTGCTCAAGTTAGTCTCCTGTCACTATGTTTACACTTGGCATAAAGCCCTATATATTGTGTATTCTTGTGAGGAGAATGAAAAAGAGGCTCCAAGGAGCATGTGTCACATTAATCAGAATGAAACTAGTGTGAGACAAAGCTACTCAAAACCCAAACAGGTGCTACAGATAGCTGAGTGCTTTTTTTTTTCAAGTGAAACTCAGCAGACATCTTATCACACAGGTTTAAATGCAATTACTGCTTTTTATCAATACAGCTACCCCGTGTTGACGCAAATGCTTTGTTTTCTGAGCTGACATGTATACAACGGTACAATTCCAAGTCGAAACCCCTTAAATTACGAAGGGGGTTTTGTTGAACAGCAAAGGAAATCAAGCAAGAAACAAAAGGGAAGGAGGATAAAAAAACAAATAAATAAAAAGTCTGCAGCTGCTCCACTGTTTGTATTTGGAAGGCAGGAATGCTACTTGCACCCCAAATGCAGAATTGCACTGGGCTCCCCGGTGTGAGTTTTCATTAAAAGTTTTCTGTCCCGGAGCAGAAAGCTACTCATAGAAATGTCAGACACAAATTGAGATTCATTAACATGCAGCACCAGTCTTGAGAGATTCCTCTACCCCATAATGAAGTGAGTGCTGTCTAAATTAGGCCTTTAAATGAACTATTCAAACAATTTAGATCTAGTGGTCTCATGGTGTATACACTCAATAATATGGCAAACATCTTTCATGGTCTTTATAATAGAGGACTATTCCCCACTTTCATACGTCTGTTAATGATAACAAACAGAAATACATCATTTAAGTGACAGTGCAACCACATTTAACTTATTGTGATGAAAGCTTTTTAAAGCTCTGAACCTCCACTGCTGGGTGGAAAGTACAAGTCAGTTCTCTACATACACAACGCCACTATTGTGAGAAATTTTGCACAGAATTGATAATATTTTAAACAACTTTTTGAGAATGTCACCTGGAATGACTCTTGGGCAAGTAGAGGTGAAAGTTAAAAGGTACAAATATGACAAAACTAAACCAGATAAACAACGAGAAGCAACTGTCCATCAATACTTCACTACATGAAAGTCTGTCATCTGGAAAAGTTACAAATCTTTTAAGTTTTTTCAAGCTCGGTCAACAGTGTTTTTTTAAAAGATTAAATAAAATTGTTTCTCATGAGGATGTCACACAGTGGGACCAGTACTTACAGAGACATGCAAAAGTTTGGGCAACCCTGGTCAAAACATCTACCTTTGTAAATAATTAAGTTAGTAGCAGATGATGCAATCTCCAAGGAAAAAGGGTAAAAGTACAAATTAAAAATGCATTATATTTTAAATTATAAGTGTGATGAGAGTATTGTGTTTTATATACAGTGATAAAACCTTTAGAAATATCTTGGAACTTAATAAGTTTAGCTGGAATGATGATTCAACATCATTGTTCAACTCTGAAACTTCAAACATGGCCCCTACCTTTAGTATTAGCTGCTCTACAATGCTGCCTATTTTACTGTTAGATGAAGGAATGGATCCATTTAAATATCAGCTCATTCTGGAAGCCAACATTTAACTATTTGTAAAATAAAAAAGAAATAAATAAATAATAAAAAAAAAAGAAAGAAAAATTTTAAATGATTACCTGAAAATATAAAAGAAAAAATGTCAAAAGGAATGCAGAATGGCTTCTTTATCAGGTTATTATCAAGGTATACATTAAATCCACAATGGACTAGCTTTAGAGGTAGGTGCTTAAGGTACTGGCATGGCCTTCACAGTCTCTCCATCTACAGAAAATAACATTACAAGAAGAATTTCGCTCTATCTGCTAAGTGCAGTCCAAACAAGGCCAACCCTAGTGGTCTCACAAAGTTCCTACCATGCAGGAAACCCAAAATTTTTCTTTTCTAATCAAATAAAACTATAAAAAATAAAAACTTAACAGTCATTATGCGTGTAACATTTATATTTCTTAATCTCTATAGCCTTTGGAAATCATGTGAGCTTTTTTACTTGCTGAGGAATTTTGAGGTTGTTATCTTCATATTAATGATGTCACAACTTTTAAGTGTTAAATTCAGAGAAAGAAACAACTTAGTATGACTTTAGTCTGACATGTTTTTTTCTGTAGATTCACTTTCTAATAGTTTTCTGATTTCTGTTCATTTTAATGTCCCGCAATACCTCTCGGAAGCCACACAAGAAAAAAGGTTTTGCCCAGATCAGGTATTGAGAACAAGGTGCAAGAACTCCCAAACCAGGGCTGAGAACAATAATGAATGAATGGAAACTTTATTGTCATTGCAACAGGCACAACAACATTTTTTCCAGTACAAACCCGTCCAAGAGTAGACAACAACAACATACAAACATAAACAGGATCAAGCAGACTAAGGCAGCAGCTGAGCAGCGTGCCATAAGTCCTCTGTTATTAGGGAGTATGTAACAGCAATTATACAACAGTTCCACCTAAACTTTTTGTTTATTTGTTTGTTTGCTTTTGTTTTCTTGTGTGTTTTGTGGTTTGTTTGTTTTTTTTGTTGTTGTTGTTGTTGTTGTATTTTTTTTGCAGGATCACTGTGAAAACAAGAAAACACAATTTCACTTAAATACCAATACGTTAAAGTCATATTAAAAGTTCTGTGATTGAGTTCCTGGCTTTGAGTTCAGTTTATCTTACTCATTTTAAAACAAATATTGGTAATCTTTCAGCCATTTTATAGGTACAGCAAATGAAAGCATGACTCTACAAAACCTAAATATGGGGGATATGAGAGGCATGTTAAACGCATTTCATGTGAGGAACTGCTCCAAACTCTCACAACAAATGACACTAACAGATAATAACAGCCATGACACACTGTTCCACCTTTACTGCTTGGACAACACAAAGCTAATAAAAATTAACTGTATGACACCCCAAACTCAGACAAGGCTACGGAGGCAGTCTCGTGCAGCTGCATGCAGAAGGAGCGCGTGATCTCTCACAGCAGCAGCTGCTGTCAGGCAGAGCATCGGCCGAGATTCAGCACCATGGACAGCGGACAGCGAACTTCTAGGTCTCCTGCCAAACTGGCTTATTAAAGAAAACTTATTGTCCAGTTTACGTGAACTTGGCCTTCTGTAAATTTATTTTACTCATGTTTAGACAAGCTGGAAAACTAACAAGGCACATAAAGGGTTCCATTTTAATCCGCTGAAACCAATTTTTAAGACATGGACAGCACAGAGTGACCATATAATCCCATAAATATAAACGCGTGAAAGTTACTGTCAAGTGAGTAAAGTTTGGTTGCATCCTTGCTAGCGAGTTAACTAGCAAGTTGCTTTCCACACCTGTTAGCTAACTGAACCATGTGCACAAGCTAGCAAGGAATTATTACTCAAAGACAAACTGAATATGAATGTGGCAGCGTTGTTACTACTGATTTATGTTTTGTTTTTTATTTTATGCCAACAGTGAAAATGTTTACTAGCACGGGGATGCTATCAGGCCTATTATTTGAAAAAGTAGTGATGATTGTTGGTCTTTTAACAGCTGCTTGGCTAATTATCAACTGAGGGAACTGTTATTACGCTTGAAAACATATGCTTTTGTTAGTTGTTCATTTTGGAAGCAACATTGTCCATAGCATTTGTGAAAACAGTAAAACTATGGTAATGTAGCCAGGCCCGAGCTAGTAGACAGATGTTCTGTGCAATAAGAAAGAGTTAGCTGGCTTTAATCCGCTAAATTAGCTGCTAATGAACCACGCTGACCACCGTGTTTCCAAAACTCACCCAAGACGAAATAGGGGAGCTCGGTGTTTTCCAGGTCGTCCACCACCACGACGTCTCCGGGAAAATCATTTCTAACGGAGAACAGCAGCTTGGGCTCAGAGGCCGATGGACTGTGCATGATGCTCAGGTCATTCTCTCTCAAAAACGGCAGCGCCGACACGGTGACACTCTTCATTTTGCACTCCGTGTCCTGGCTCTGGTCCTCATCGCCGTTAAGACACCGGACATGAGCCGTGAGGAAGGCCAATAGGACCGAGACAAGCCCCAGCAGCCGCAGCAGCGGTCTCGGCTCCATGTTGATGCTCGCCATCGCCGTCGCTCCTTTTTCTTCTCCCCCTCCTCGCTGTTTCCCTTGCAGGCTGCTGGAGTCTCCCAGCCCGGTGGATGAGAGAGAAGCAGAGTGAGCGAGAGGGAGTGTGGTACACCGGCGGGCTCTCACAGTGTCGGAAACAAACGCCTCTTGTTTCTGTTCTACGATCAGTCACATGATTTTTGTAGATACAGAGCTGGACATTGACTGTGCGGCTGTTTTAATGCCTTTGACCCCTTTACTGTAATTGATCGATAAACTCTCTAAATAGCTCTGTAATGGCTCAGCATAGATTACTAACAGCCAATGCACCCTGTACCTCGAGGGTCAAAATCACCATTTTTAATGTAATTTCATATTTGCGTTCACATTAAAATTTACATATAATCTCCAAGGGACAGCACTGTGGATCTTTAGTTGCTAACCTGACCTCATGGTTGTTTGGACGCTTGCCTGGGTGCATAATTGCATGATTGATGGCGCAGATGTTCTGACTGACAATACCGATTGTGTACTGTCAGTGTTTGAAGATCTCAGCTGATCAGCTGTATATGGATGTTGCCTCTATCTCTTTCTCATAAAGCATCATACAGTGTACTTTCAAAAAGGAGAAAAGTCAGGACTGCAGGCAGGTCAGTCAAGTACAGTATCTAGGGAGCCATAGTGTTATAACTCTGCAGAAAGAGATCTGGTATTGTCCTAGTGAAATAACCATTTACTACACAAGATAGTAGCATACAGTGTGTTCCTTTTCCTGAATCTTTTCACTTTGATGTTGGATATATTCACTGTAAATGTTGAAAGACCAAAGTCATTTGCAATCATGTGCTGAGAAATTAATTTCTGGAACTTAACTGATCAGAAGAAATTGTGTTTTGCATGGTAAGGTAGCCATTAGCTTTCTGGTATTACTGCCACCTGTCTTCTGTTGTACTGATTTGTTATACTGAAAACCTTATCAGAGTGAAAGCTCCCGCTGCAGACTGAACACCAATTCTGTCAAATCAACCACACAGTGTACAAGGACCCTTAGCCTTGTTGTTATTGGTCCTTTTTATACATAATGATGACATTGTTGTTGGTCAACAATTAATTTGCTAATGCAACTATAACATTTCTGTACTGTATTTATTTGGTAAATAACTATAATTATATAACAATAAACTATAGAAATCTAGCTATAGTGTTAAATAAGACTTACATTAAGCAATCAATTTAGACATAAGAGTTAAAAGCAGACAGCTTGTAATGATAGCTTTAGTCCAGCAGCAGGGAAAAACATGGCATGGTAACAGCAGCTATCTTCATGATATGCAAGCTTTAATCTTTTGTATCATCCATCTAAAGTATCATCCATCAACACCACATTTCACTTTAAAGAGAAAAATTTCCAACAATACCACAGACAACATCCACAAAATCAAATTTAAACAGCACTGAGAATAACATTTATGGAGGTCTTTCTGGCTCTAAATCCTTTGACTGTTTTGTTGAGCACACAATTGCAATTTGGATTTGGATGCAAAGCCGTAAGAAAAGAAGATTGCGTTTTCTGTGTCACAACTGCCCATCCATTTAATATTTAAGCAGCTCTGTGCTCTCCCATTAAGGGCCATTTCTCCCTGTTTTGTTCTGTTTTCTACAGAAACTATTTACAAGTCCAAAATGGGGCAGGAATTAAGATCAAAGCTTCAAACAAAATGCAAGAAAGAGGAACAGTTGCAGCTTCTCATAGTGAACTCTTTAAAACTAAACAGTGATAAAAGACAATAAGAGAACTAATTTGCCAGTGCATTCATTATTTATGGAGGGCTGATTGTTCCCCAAGAAGCTGGTAGAAGACATTTAATCAGTATTCAAAAATTGTCCCGTGTTTGGGTATCTGTTTTGTTTTTTTTGTTTTTTTTAGTTTCAGCTTTTGCTGCTTAGACAGTCCAAAAATACAACTTGAAAGCAAATTTAAAGTTAACTTCGTGGTACATTGTGGGAAGCTCTTAAGACAGGAAAAGTTTCACACTGTGATGTGTCAGCATCAGATTCAGGGTTAAGTGAGGAGCAGGCAGTATGCAGTGTTTTTCTTTATGTCAATAAAAGATAACATATTAAAAATAAATTACCTGCTCACAAAGTTTCTCTTTGAAACATTTTCTTTTACTGCCGTTCACACCAAAACTGCAGTTTATTTATTCTTCCCTGTTCTTGCAAACACTCTTTAGAGCATAAATTGATGTATATATCAATCAGGAGCTGACAATTGCCTTCATCAAACATTCTATTCCATCATTTCTAGAAGTTAATTTGATGGTTAATTAAATTTGATCTCATTTGCAAGACAGTTTTATCTCACTAAATGCCATTTATCAGAAACCAATGGGGGGAAAAAAAAAACTAAATAAATGGTTGTGTTCAATTCATGTCGCGTGAAAAGTGATGATGCTTCAGCTGAGATTTATTAGAATAGGTTCAGTAACATTGGTGGCTACTGACTGTTATAAGCTGCCTTCATGAACTCATTTTCATTATACAGTTTTAATTAGCCAGACAGACTTTCTGCTTTGACTTTTTCCTTGTCTTACTGAGTCTCTCTTAACATTAGAGCTTGTTTTCTTTTTTAGCCAAGCTGTATAAGGAGATGTTTTGTCAGGTGTCAATGTCAAAATATACCCTAACCCTATAAAAGCATCTTTTCTGTTCTGACTTGAGCGGAGTTCACTCTGCCAATAGTAGTGGACAAGTTGGTCTAAGTGGGGTCCAAAGAGTAATGGAGCATCTAGAAAAAGAGGCTTGCAAAGGTCACATGGGAACAGAGCTTTAGAACTAAGGATGACAAATGCTGGTACATAGATCCATCATTCCCGGGACTTAGGTCAAGTCTGTCTTTATTTGTTTTTATTCTGTGTCAAATGCTTAAAGCATTTACTTAGCATGAAGGGATACTGAGTCCTGTAAAGGATAAGGTGGAGGATGATTGTGTGGTACATTTAAAATTTCATTTATAGATGATATATTCTGTAAAGGATACTTTGAGTTTGGATTTGATTGAGAAAAATTTCTTTTAGACATCTTTTTTTTTTTTTTTTTTTTTTTTGTCACACCTCTGTTAAATCACTGACTGTTTGCATCTCGTTTACAAGTCTTGCCACACCATAAATTCTTTGGTCAGCTGTTTAAAGTTAGTCTCATCACTTGACCCTAAAACATATTTTTCCAGTTCTTTTGTTATCTTATGCTATGGGTCAGGAGGGGCTACCGAAAGTAACCATGCCCAGATTTATAGTGGCTGTCTACACATATACTAAAAAGATTTGTTTAGCGCTGTGGTTTTAAACTAATCTGTTAGCTATTGGGTTCTTTTTTTGTTGTTGTTGTTGTTGTTTTTTTTTTTTTTTTTTTTTTTTTTTTTTCTTGTTTGGAGTGCCTGAGTAGTAAAATAGCCATAAGTAATAGTAATAAATAGCCTCATCCATAAGTAGTAGAAAGATGATTATGTTTTTGGATAAACTGTCCTTCAAACTGAAGACAGCGGTTCAAGCTTCAATATCATCAAGCATCTCTCTATCTACATTCTCCTTCATTTTTAACTTACACTGTTCTGTACCACATGGGACCTCTGATCGCTCTGCTAAAGTGCAGGCGTCACTGATTTTTTCCATAAGACTCTATAAAATACCCCCCCTTTTTTTTTTTAGCTCCACTTATCTTCAGGCCACTCAACATCCATTTAGTCTTGTAATTGCTTTTAGCAGCAAACCTGAAACTATCCTGATTTGGTGAGAAAGTAAAGTATCGATGCTCTTTCTGTGGATTCAGACACGTGTCTCCTCTATTTATCAAACAGTAATTAACAGAGAAAAAGAGCCACCTGCATTTATAACAAAGTTTGTTACCATCAGTGGGAGCATGCATGTCAGAGGAAAGCAAGAGATAGACACCAGAAAATGAATGTAAGTGCAAAGAGATTGTCAGACTGTGCACTTGTGAAAGTGATTGCAAGCCAGGCAGAGATAAAATTGTGATAGGTTCGCTTGCAGAAGTTCTGAGTCGCTGCCTATAATCAAAAGCAGTGAAAGGGGGTGGCGGGGAACAGGAGATGAGGAGGGGGCAGAAGAAAGATAGTGACAGCTGAGATGCAAAAAGTGAGAAAGTAAGGGGTAGAGAGAAGAGAGCACATACATCAGGGGCTGCGACTAGCAGGTGCAGAGATGGCGGGGAGGGCAGACATAGAGGAGAGCCTGATCAAGAGAAAGATCTCACTGTTTAATCTTGAGACTCTTCCCGTTGCCAAACTAGCGAGGGTTTGGCCCGCTGTATGGCTTGTTCTGTGATCAGGACCGAACAGATTCATCTTTTCAGCTCCCTCACCCCTCATCCCCTGCGTGGGCAGCAAAGTTGATTACGCCAGAGAAAAGGCTTTTGTCGTCATGCTGTTGGAGCTCCAACAACTGGCTCGAATCGTGCTGCAGCAGATACAGTTACAGCCTCTTCAAATGCTCAGCATATGATGTAAAAATGCCACTTCAGACAAAGACAGGCAGATTATGCAGACCCTTTTTAACCTACTGCCAGAAGATTGTAAAACCCTTAAGTTGCAGTGTATTTGAATGTATGTATGCATTTTTCTGTGCATGCATGTTTGTAGCTCATTCTCCTCTCAATCCCCTGGAAAAGTCTGTGCTCATTTACCTCTTAGAGTTATCTCCTTCATTAAAACACTCTCCTGTGATGACTGTGCATGGAACAAAGATAAATATGTTGGTCTTTGCTACACAAATGCTGTAGGTTTCTGCTGTTTTTGTTGATGTATGTCCAGCAGTGAAAATATCAGAAGGGTTGGCAGAAGTTTAATATGAATAAGAGGGTGTGCTGGTTAATAAATCCATTCTTGGTCAGTGACATCACTGATCTCATGGCTCTGCAACAGCTGTGCCAATCATAGCAATGTATGAAGAGAGCAGCCTAACAGATGGAAAGGGAATGCACTGTGCAGAGCAGCATGACCTGAACATAACACTGCAAATCTACAGCTGCAAACAGATGCTTTATACATCATAATATATATATGATCTCAGATTTCAGACATGTCAAAACATACAACTTTTTAGAAGCGTTGTTTCACTTTGGTATCTTGTCTTATTTAATTGTGATCAGATGAACTCAGTCATTAGATTACATCAAATCCAAGCAATTTAAGTTTCATTCCGAATAAGTCACATCGGTCAATAGTCTCATTATACCATAAAATGTAACAAAACCTTTGTGACTGAGATAACGTGAAATACTACATTTTTGGATGGTGAGAGTCAAATGGGATCATGACCTCTTTTTTCCTTGATTATACTAAAAACCCATTCTGCTCTGCCTCATTTGAATGAATGAAACAGTTTGCACCTCTTGTCCCACCTGCACACTTTGTGCTCTACGTCGGCAGTTTTCAAATGTGATATGCTGTAATCTCAGCTGTAACAGGCTGGAACTTTCTAAAATCTTTTGAGGTTGAATTATTATTTTTTCTTTGTCAAATGTTTTTATTTCTTTGCAGTATGACTCTGTGTGGTCGTACTTGGATAAGAGTGCATGTCCAGCTCCACAGAAGGGGGGTCAAACATGGGTCACTGATTTTAATGGATTTTTAAAAAAGTCTGTAAAAGTCAACATACCTTGTTCCTCCTTTTTGTGAGCAGTTAGGATAGTGTGATTAGATGCAAGACCACATAAGGGATTAAAGTGGAAAAGTTTAAAAGACCAGTCTTAGATGCTGAAATCTTTATTTATATCCCGGATTTTAAATTGTTAGAATTAGGACAATGGAAGATTACACCATAATAATGCATGAACATAATCTCAGATGAAAAATGTTCAAAATTATTTGTGCAGCCAAAGTTAAAACAATGTTTATCACTCAATAGAAGCAGTAATAATAATAATAATAATAATAATAATAATAATAATAATAATAATAATAATTTTTAAACTTTGGATTTATTTATGATAATATTTCATGTAAATATATATATATATATAGAGAGAGAGAGATTTAAATATATATATATATATATATATATATATAGAGAGAGAGAGAGAGAGAGAGAGAGATTTAAATATATATATATATATATATATATATATATATATATATCATGTTTTAGACTGTTTTGTCATGTGAAGGCACAGTTTGTGACCTCCTTACAGCTTAAAAGCTTATAGAGAACAATAGCACCCTGTGACCTGTGAGCCTGTTGTATGCTTCAACTGTGTGTTGCTCCTTTGTTAAACTATAATACATCTCGGCAGAATGGTACATGTGTACTTGACGATTATTTGAAAGCAATACTACATACAACTACATTCCTTAAACCTTAAAACTTAAAGCTTTTTATTCATATTGATGGCAAACTATAATTCATTATACACATTCCAAGGGCCATAATTAACCTGCAGCATCCCGGGTTGAGAAGCTGTTCTTCACTCCTTTGTGTTCCAGCTTCACATAACAACTGTGTGTTGCTTTACGGAACAGCATCACATAGTTGTACGTCAGCGCACTGGCCGTTTTTGAAACGCATATTTGGTTCAGCAAAGAAATTCAAAAGGAAATTGGGAGGAAGTAAGAGAAGAAAAAAAAAGAATCAGAGTAAAGATCAGAAAAGAGTCCATATCTGATTATGTTTTACTAGCTAGAGAGAGCTCAGAGAAGAGACAGGATGCAGAACAGATGATAAGGTAGCCTTTGTCATGTGTGAAAATCTGATGAAATTCAGTTGAGGGCTTTAAGTCACCAGGCTGCTGGCTGCTCATGGAAGATATTGTTCTATTTTATAACTTATTTGTTTGACTTTGAATGTGGAAAAAAAAACCAAACAAACACAAAAAAAAAAAAAAACAAATAAACCACCAAATAGTGAGAAATTCTTTTGCCTCTTTCTCTTTCCCTTTTTCTTTTTGAACAGTCACTCCTGTTCATTCTAGGTAGTTTTGCTTTCTGTCATTGCTTCACACCATGTTTCACTTACTGACTGACACACGTGTCTTGTTAGTCATTCGTCTCCCTCTGCGCATATAGAATTAGATTTCCTTTGTTCCTTGCCAATTTGTTGTCACTTACCATCCATTTCTTTGTGGATTTCAACATATCAAGTTAAGTTCCTGTCTTGCTATGCTTTGCATTTTTTGGCTTTTTGTTTCTGAACTTCATGCCTTTGCAGATTATGTTAAAAACAATAAATCAATAAATTTTACTCTTCACATGAATTTGTTTAGTTTTCACCAGAGTACATTCAGCTAATCACATGCAAAAGAGGAGTTGAGCAGGTTCAGTGGTTGAAATCAGAATTAGTTGCTCTTTCAAAGCATCCTGTACACATAGACATTGCCACCAAATCTGTAATACTAACAAGGACAGTAAACAAAATGTGCATTGAGAAATCATTAACATATTCACATGTTCTTTTTCTTTCACATCTGGTGATTAATCTTTTTATTTGGAATATGTCATCTAGAAGAAAACTTATTCTTGAGCTGTTGCTTTTATTACATTATCTTTGAACTTTTCCTACTTCTTTGTCCACATGGTTTTCAAGTCACACACAACAAACTACTTTTAACCTTAATAATCTAACAAAGCTGCAGAGGGAGTGATCGCTGTTGTAATTCACTACAGAAGTTATCATAAGAAACATATAGTGTAAACTCCCTGCGACCCTGAATAAGCTGTATAGAAAATGGATGGATGGGTGCTGCTGTCTCTAATGCTGCTGTTCCTGTGTCAAAGGGAAGTCATTTCCATTATGAGGTCTTCAATACAACAACCTCCCTTAGCAATTAATTCATCTTTGGTGAAAATGGACCAGAAAGGTGAACCACACCTACATGGTAACTGTGCTCACAAGCACATTGTGAGCACACAAGCCAGCCATGAACAAGCCAGGGCTTCTGTGTTATAGGATTAAATAAAGATTACATTAAACCGACTGCACTCTGACTTACTGACTCAGTGCAAAAAAAGGGAAAATTTAATCATCTTTTTTTCCAGTCTGAGGTGGCAAGAAGATGCCTGTCCAATATGTCAGTCCAGTCAAAGTAGCGTGTGCCTTATTCACACTGCTTGCCAATATGAAACTGAAAAGTAATAAAATGAGTTTGCATTTTTTCCCAGAAATAATCTTTCAAGGTTGAACATGTTCCCTCAGATACAAAGAAAGGAGTCAGTCAAAAACTAGGTGCCTTAAAATGGCCGATGGCAATGTCACATCGAAATGTGATTGTCCTGTGGTAGAGCATACGTGTTGTCAAGGCCAGATCAGTGTTTCTATATTTGTTGCTTTAGTCTGGAGGATCAAAAGTAACAGCTGTTAGTTAGATGTAATATTTGTTAAAGTCAGAAAGGATAGGATATACACATAGATAAAAGATTGGAAACAGTAGTTTAACACTACAGTCAGGAATGGGCCTAAATGTTCTGTGCTGTGCTGGGAATAACTCTGGAGCCACTGGAGCTGATTGTTCAGAGAACTTAATGGAACTTATTTGTTTTACTTCTTCTATAATGGACAGTTCTTCACAATGTTTGCACAACAATCAGGTCTTTTTGTACATTATAACTTAACTTTCCACAGGAAGAAAGCAGCTGTAGACTCACTGACTGGCTGGACAAGCATGGGGGCAGATCCATTTCTGGTAGATTATTATTCTGTTTTTAAAATTTTGTTTTAGTTGATTAAGTATTAGCCAGAGTGAGTTAATCATCCCCTAATGGTGCTGTTTAATTGATTAATTGTGAACCACTTAGTATTAATCTACTGTTTTGTACTTTTTGTCAGAGATTATGGGATTCCCAGAGGAATGAACACATTTCCAACTGACTTGCATGTTATCACAGGACTAGACAAATGTGTGTCATTGTAAAGCCAGTATTTGGTTGATGTTAAGCTACTACACAGCATTTTAGTGGCAACACAGATGGAGCAGGAGACGATATTCCTGTTGAAGGTAGCTAATAATCTGACCAGTGATAAGCCAGCATATCAACTTCAGTATTCCCTATACTGCTACAATTTTTTGTCTCATATCCTTTCTTTTTTCATCAATACTAGACTGGAACAATTTACAAAATACACTCAATATCACAACTTTGGCATCTCTTACCACTTCCAGGTTTAAACCACAACAGATTAGTATTAATCTTTATTCTTGGTAACCATCCTAGATCACACTTGCAGTGTACATACAGCACATAAACACATAAACACATTCTATTCTCATATCGACATACAGTACATGCATGAACACACTTTAATACACACATTTCTTCTTTTTTCTTTCTTGTTAATATCAGTTGACTTATTTTTTTCCACCCTTGCCATTTTTATGTTCATAGATTCACATACTTGCTTTATGGGGATCTTTGATTTTTACATGCATGTGACTAGTTACAAATAAACAACTTTCATTTCAACTTGCAGATCTTTATTTTTCATTTACACCATTGCACAAAGCTGTTTACCAGGAAGATCAGTGTGTTTAAAAAGTAAAAAAAAAAAAAAAAAAAAAAAAAAAAACATCTTTAAGGAATCTGTTATTTTGATATCATCGGGATTGTGGATGATATGTATTTGTCTCTTACTGGTTAAAATAGTGATGATTATTAAACTATTGCTGGTGATTTTTCCCGAATTAAAACTATTATCTTTGTTTTGTATGGTAACCAGTTATCAGCATTAACATGCACTATCTGTACCACAGTTCAGTATCACTGAGAATGATCTGACTTACATCAAAAAAGAACAAGAAAAGTATCCCCCGTAGTTTAAACAGCAGAAAATGCCATTTTGCTCTTAGGAATAAATGCCATGCCAGTGAAAGAAAAGGTCACATGGAGAAAGTTAATACCATACTTAAGAGGATGATGCCTTATACGCAAAGATAATATCATTAAAGAAGCAAGCTGTGAGAAAGACACTAAGAATGGAAAACAAACCTTTTGGAAAAATTATTTGAGATGGCATGAGCTCATAGCCAAAACATAAGAAAATCAAAGCATTGTGGGTTCTGAAAAGAAGGGGGAGGTTTTGTGTCAGAGGCTTCCCAGTTCCCTGAAGAACCGGGCAGCTGTTTCATGCTGTGACCAGAATCCAGTAGCAGGGAAACAATATGAAGGACAGAAGGCCACAAACCATCCTACCCATCTGCCAGGGTCTAAAAATTTGTTGTCAAGTGTTCAGGTTCTTTCTCATGGCTAAAATTAGACCCTAGGCTCCTCTGTCAAGCAGTGTGAATCATCTCCAGGGGTCCCCTGTCATCCTAATTTCTGCATCCATACTGTGGGAACTTACAGTTATGCTATCCACCCTGATGTCATTTTATTTGCCAGCAGAACCAGACTTTGACTGACATAAACAGGGAAAAGTAGCAGAAAATATCATAGTTTTCATTGTCTTCACAGACACAAAATACATTCTCAGAATTTAATGAAACAAGACAAACTAAATTGATATAAATCCAATAAATGTTATCCAATTTTATTCTGCACCAAATTTTTCAGTCAGTCTGTGGGGAGATCATCCTAAAAGTGCTAAAAGCAGTGACTAAATATTCTGAACACACTACAAATGTACAGATTGCTTTTGTGTGCATAAACAAACTGAATACTTGTTTTATAGCCTCTAAAATGCCCATTCTCAGTCTCATGTTCATTATTCATATGCGCACACACATCTTTTTGGTGATAATCCAAAGATAATCCTTGATTTTGCTGTCATATGGGTTTTATACTATGTATATATTAAATGTGCTTCTGCATGTTTACAATCTTTTCCAGAACTATGTGGAAATCCAGCAGTTGTGACTTTTTGCATCCACCATGATGTTTAAAGCCTGCTTTCAATAAGTCATTAAATATGCATTAAACCAAATCAAACTGCATCTAAAAAACTAAAACAACAGTTTCAAACATAGACTGTATAAAAGATGGGTGGAGCCTCCGTTACATCAAGAGCTGAACTTCCTACCATTGCCATCTTGGCAGCGTCATACGTATAGTCATTCCCAGAAAATCCAGATACGGCAAAGAGGTGGAACTGAGAAGGGGGCTGTGAAGGTGGGGGTGGATGATTGACACCCATCAAACTCCGAGCTGCTTGTAGCTAAGAGCTAACCAAGCTAACCCGGAGCTAACGGTAGGTAACGGTAGCTAACCAGCTAACGGAGGTAGAAGAGCTAAAGCTGAAGCATGCTATTAGCCAGCTAAAAACCGCGGTTGTGCTGCGCTCTCCCTTCTTGATACGGATATTAGATACCTGTCAGTTATAAGGACACGTCCCTGATTGTGCCGAATTTCAAGATTAAATAATATCCAAACGGATGTGACTTCATCACATTAATTTTGTCACAGAAATTGTCGCACCCAGTGTCATTAAATAAACCACTCTGGTCGCACCATCACCTATCCTTAAAATTGATCTACTCCTGCATTGCCTGCAGTGATGTGGAATGTTGGGAAACTGTCTGCTCTCTGATTTGATAGTTTGATTTGTCACCATCCAATCAGATTGAGGTGTAAAAATATGGACAAAATTTGCAACCGCAACTTCAGAGTCTCACACAGTTTTGTGCTTTGGATTTGTGAATAGGGTTTTTGCAAAAGAACTTTATTTTTATTTCCACAAATATATATATATATATATTTTACAAAACCATGCAAACCTTTTTCTGCACATTTGCAAACATGAATTTTACAGGGAGACAAGCTTGATTTACAGATGCAAAATCTGAAATTATTCTACATTATACAAACACCCATTTACAACTGCAAAATCCTTATGATTTAATATTGAGCCCATAGATAAGCATGACTTTCAAAAGTATATTTAGTTTATTTTATTATTATTATTATTATTATTATTATTATTATTATTATTATTTGCATAGTGCCAATTCAGAACAAAGTCATCTCAGGACACTTTACAGACATTGTGATGATCCCCTTGGTTATCCACCCAACCTAATTTAGTTCATCAGTCCATAACCTATCCATTGATATTCCTCTCCTTCCCACGTGATCCATCTTTCCCTCCCTCATCCATTCATTTTCACCGATCCCTTAATCATACATCTTTCCAACTTTTCTTTCCCATCTGTCCCTATCTGCCCCATCCCCTCCTTCATACATCTTCCTCGTTTTCTCATCTTTTCTTCCATAATGCTCTTCATTTCTCAACCTTTTCTCCATCTTTACTTTTTCTTGACCTCCTTCATATCATTAACTTGGTTCTTGCTTGTTCCAGGTGCCATATGAAGGGTCCTGAGTCAGCTTGGGTCACTGGCTTCCTGAAATGGAACTAGATTTTTTTTTTTAAATCTGCCTGATATTTATTTTAAGTTATTTTAAGTTTGATTCCAGGTAGACTAAACAGAGTGATCTTCATATAAGACAGATTCTGTAAGACCAGCTGAAAGGAGGATGTAGCACCTCCACTTTACCACAGAATTAATAACATTTTCATTCATCAAGTCAAGCTACATTTCTTTGCTGTAATGATTCACTTACTACAGTGCACCACATCCTTCTTCATTCCATCTGCAGGTTTTTCACCAGGTCTTAATGGCTTTCTCTGTACAGCCAACAAGGCTTCCACTTTTGAAAGCTTCTTTCTCACTTATTAAAGAGGATTTAGATCTGACATGAGGTAGATTCCAGTTAAGTCAAATAAAATGACAGATGAAAAGGACCTCATATTAAACTTGGACACAGCATGCTGTTTAGGCCAATTTGATTTTTCAGCCCTTAAACCTCTGACCATTGTGCAAACATGCAAATGGTATCCGGTTCTCTGATACATGGGGTGCATAGCAAAGCTTTGATCTGACAAGCCAATTAAAATGTCCTTTTTTCTTTTAGCAGTTGTCCACAGTAGGTAACTTTTCCCCTTTCTGTACAGCCATCAACAAATATTTCTTTGCAAAATTCTACTTTATATCTGAGCTTTGCTACTCGGACTGTGGCAGACGGTATAATGAGCACACATGATTCACAGGGTGAAGTGTGATATGGTAGTTGATAAATTATTAAACTAAATTCCAGTGATGGATAATATCTTACAACATTATTAATTTATTGCCACATGTATAATGAGTCTTTCACCCAGAATAACATTATATCACCACAGTGTGTCAGCTTAAGGAGTAGGGCAGACATACAATAAAAGGGCATAAAGGCTACAAAGTTTCTATATCTCTCCCTCTTCCCACCGATGGTGAAGATGCTGCAGGGCCTAAGATGCACTCAAGCTCCAACTTCAAAATGCAAAACGAGGCGTGAGGACAGGAAATGAGGCACCTGGAAGCTCCCATGAGATCAATAACATCTGGAGAGGTGTGATTATAATTAGCTTCTTGACAAATCTGCTTCTTCAAGATTCAAATTATCTATCATAACTCAGCACACGATTGCATAATGAAATTACACATAAAAAGGCTCTTTGCTACTCAACACACACACACAAAGAACAAATCGAGTCACATAGGCGAAACTATTTGTATGGAACACGGTTTCTTCATTAGCTGAGAGGATGTTTGAGGGGAGCAAAAATAAGAACATGAAAAAAACATGGCCGATAACCCAACATCAACAAACTCTGTTGATGCATCAGACAAACACTGTTCATCCACTCTAACTCCAATCCCACAGGAGTCCTTGTCAGTGCTGTCCAACCATCACTTTGTGTAAACAAGTGGACACTCTTTGACTCCATGTTGCTGAAACATCTCATCATTCAATTCTCCTGAGAGTGAACATTCGCCATAAGTAGATATGCAGAAAAACAGATCCAAACTGACTTAGCATGACTATATTCTGGCTCTCTTCCTTCTATTCTTTGGTCAGTTGCTCTTTTTTTATTTTTGGTCTCTTGCTGCCTGGACAGAGGACACTGTATATCAAGATAGTGTCAAGGTCTCCTGCATTTAATCAAATCCCTGCATTACCCAATCTGACACTGGAATAGAGGAGGAAAAATTTATGCTCAGTGATTTAGAATTCAAAGATGTCTTGAATACCTTCATGGGCACCAAATCATAGACAACAGCTGTATTTAAACTGGGTGTCAGTTTGCAGTATTCAAACTCCATTAACATAAACTGATTAACTTCAAATCTCCAACACTTCAGGTTCACTTTTCATCCTGTTGCCCCACCTCAATTTGCCTTCACTTCTCACGCCTCTTCTCCTAGTCCGCATTTCCAATCAACTACAGCCTGTGTTATTAATTCACTTTTTGATTCGGCTTCAACCTTTGCCAACCAACCAGATAATTTCCACAATTTATCTCATTGATTCTGCAATAAACCAAATTTTCCTCAGTTATGCTGTTGGAGCCAATTACCTCAATACCAGACAAAAGTTTGGACACGTTTTCCCATTATATTTTATGGGAAAATGTGTCCAAACATTTATCTGGTACTGTATCTTGTCCCACACCAACCATAACTAGGCTAAGATAAAAGAAAATACCTGAAAAGACATCAAATGCTGGAGATCTACCGGTACAGTACTTTACAGAGTATTGGAGTAGCTGCTGCAAAAGCAGGCTACTTACATGAAGACAACTTTGATGCTTAAATTTTTCCAGCAGGTACCAATGAGCTATGCCATTTTGCACTTTGTAAATCCCCCATTTCAAATCAGATCTTCATTAATGAAGTTGTTCACTTTTATTTAACTTCTTTGACTCAGTCTTTTTAACTCAGAAATCAAAGCAGGGCAAGTAAATCTGAGTGAAGTCTCCCATGCTGCTTTGTCCTTTGTAAAAACTTGCTTACTCCCCAAAGAAGCACTTTCCCATCTAATAGAGGCTGGTAGCACAAATAGCTTTGTTAAACTAATTACTGTAGGAAACCAGCCAAAGCACCTTGCTCTGTCTCTACTCTTGTTCTGCCGTTCTCTGTATTTCATACAAATTCTCTTCACCAAAACTCTCCTCTTCTTGCGTTGACTCTGTCTCTTGAGATGTGCCCGCAGAGTGTTTCTATTTGTCAGCTTTTACAAGACGGATGGTCGACATCTGCCATAAAGCCTCTCTGGACATATTACCTGAGACACCAAACAATAACCTCTACACACACGCATGAAAAACACACTGAAGCAGAGCCGTGCATGGCCTTAAATGGCCTGCCAAGACCTGACCTTCTAGTTACAACCATGATCACCCCCATGGGTACAGGTGACATCTGGCTAGGTAATGTGCATGTATGTGTGTTTACGCTGTGTGTGTCCTGCATCACGCATGTTTGTACGCCTGCATCCCTGCATGATAGTGCTGGCTAGCCAGGGTCCATGTGTTTATCTCTAAGCCTCTGTGCCTGTGTGTGTATTGTTGGCATGAAGAGCAATGCCGCAAGGAGCCGAGGCAGCATCAGAAGGGCCGACGTGCCCCCAGAGTTTGACCATCTGTGCGTTATTGGTTGTCATTAAGGTTTCTAATTCGGAGGTGTCTTGGGGATTAGCCAAACGAGGGCAAAAAATGTCATTACGCTGTTCCTCCCGCTGAGCTGCCGTGACCATATTTACATATTTATACACCTTAATTGTCTTTGCCTCACTGCCGTGACATTGAGGCAGTCAGAGTTTAGTCTTAGAAGAGAAGAGAGAGACGTGGGCAAACTGGTAGAGAGCATTACAGAGTCAAATTTAGTACTGGGCTGGATTTAGATGTTTTTTTTTTAAATGTCTTCAGTCTGCAGATGATGAAGATTAAAGAGAGAAGAATACTAAAGTTCAAAACAGAGATCCGATCAGTTAAAAAAGATATTTCTGTATGCACGAAAGAGTAAATAATTAACTACTTGCATCGCAGATATTGGTGAATATATATGTATTTGTGAAATTAAACTGGTTCATTTCTGCTCAATAAATTACACATTCTTCACTTACAGAGGATGGAAGAAACTTCAGCTTGACATGTTTTGACATAGTGAGAGCTGCTCTTGTGGTTTACTGTAAGTATATTTCCCCCAAGTGTTTGAGGAGCTGAACTATTTTCAAATTCACATGTAGAGCAGCTTGATGGTGTAGAGATGAAGGAGAATTTCCATTAACTTACCTGATCCAAAGAAAAAGACTGAAGTTGATAAAAAAAAAAAAAGATGGCTCCAAAAACTACAGTCAGTTGTATTTTGTAAGGCAGAAATAGTTCAAATACTTTCCAGAGTAACTCAGAGTTGCAAGCTAGTGCTGATGGACAGTATGACCTGTTTGATCCTGACAGAGGTTATTCCCTTAAAAATAATGTGACAATAATAATGATTATGCTAAAAAAGAAAAAAAAAGAGAGAGAGACAGAAAAAAATTCTTTGCAATAAAGAAAAACTGAAATTTCTACAAAAAGAAATAAGCAGGTATAAATAATAGATGGATGGATCATGTTTAATTAACATTAAATTGTATTGAAAAAAGTAGCATATCACTTTTAATATTACAGACCTGTGTCATTTTTAACTTGTTTAAGTTTAAGGTTAAATATACAGGCTACAGTTACCATGGCTGTAGTTTTCTTGCTGAAAACAAAACTTTTACAAAGAAGACAAGCAGAACTGGTCACTTCAGACATAGCCCATATCAGACGTGTATTCTTTTTAACTGGAAGTGTTGTGTCTATCCAGTTCTGGGGCCAAGCTGGTGTAGGTACAAAAACCAGCGTATACCAAATATAGTCAACTTTTGGGATTTATAAAAACCAAACTTGGTGGGAGAATGTTCCTACCTCTACAGAAACTTTGACCATGGCATACACACAAAATCTGGGAAAACAGGAAACTGCGACACCAATGGTACAGAATAAAATCAAGGAAATGGTGAAGTGGAAAGTCTGTTGCCAACATTTACTAGTCAGTAAAAGAAAATGGTCATTTATTCTGAGATCCAGCAGAGTGGGACAGACTGCAGCGTCTAGAAGTGATGCAACGCTTATGAAATTTCCTTTGTGTATTCATTTACTTTTGTTATCCCAATTTCTGTCAAAACAATCTCCATTTCCCGCAGTTCCTTGGCCACATTGCTAATGGCGTTGATTGCGTCCCTCTGCACCTGCAGGACTTCCTCAGAGGACATGGCTGCTGTGATGCTCTAGTCTCACCCTATCCAATCACAGCTGCAGCACTGCCAACCCAGTTGGAACACCCAGGAACTATAAAAAAATATTATTTAACACTAATTGCTACCAATCTCAGATGTATCTGTACATATTTATTTTATACATTAAAACAAGACTACATTACCGGCATCATTACTGTCATTTAGCAGACGCTTTTTTCCAGAACAATTTACTGTGGGCTGTAGTGTCTTGCCAAAGGCCCCAACTGGAAGGTGTTACTGTTCACCCCAGGGGAATTCGAACTTCAATCTCCCGTATGGCAGACAGATACCCTCCTGACTAAGATATCCAGCCGCAACATCTGATGCCTGGCGTGTCTTGCCTTCTGACACTGTGATGACAGCATCTGCCCTCTGCTGCCACTATTCTGCCTTTCTGACACAAGCAATGCCCACGGCGTGCCCATCAATTAAACATTTTTATGGTTTTTCAGCGTGGTTCATCTTAGTCTTACACCCTGAAAAATCCAACTTCTTCCCTCTTTTTCCCTCCAGAGCCATGATGGAAATGATGTGATAAATATTTATTATAGGTGTTCATCTGACCATTTATGACCACCATGCGGGCGTGGGAAGGCGTTCCATCACATGCACCCGTTTTAGAGTTGATTCGGATTTATAAATCTGAAAGTTCAAGTGCGACCCATTTCCTTTTTGTGCCAAGACGCCATCTGTAGTTTGCTTTGTTATGCACAGTTTTATGCGTGAGGCCCCTGGCCCTCAAAATTGTAGGTGTTTCGCTGCTTCAACACAAGACTCAAATAAATAAGTCTTTTAGAGGCTTGGTCAGAATTTCACCACAAGCTGTTGATGAGATCCATTTAATTTAAATTAGGTGTGCTGGAGCAGGAAAGCAACTGCAAACCAACAGTAACGTACCCTTGACAACTAACATTAGACATCTTTAGTCTATTGTTTTTCATCAGAGGGTTCTGAGGATGTTTATATATTTTTTTATTTAATCACTCAGATACAACTCACATATGACACTCATGTGATTGGTCATATAAGTTTTTTTTCTTTTTTTTGTTTCAGACTTGGGTCCAAATAGTGTTATTCATCCTATTTCCTATCTTTTGTAGTGATTCTTTCTCTCTAAAGTAAAAAAAGAAAGAAATCCCTAAGGTCTTAAAAGAGCACATAAAACATTGATGGCAACATACCACTTATTGCATCTTGGGCACAAAAGTAGTTTGGGAAGTGTTTATTTCCTCCAAGTATTGCTTGATGGATCACAATCCAAAGATGAAAACCTTTTGCACAGTGTGTGTGCTTTTAAGAAAATATTTACAATTATTCTTATAATGCTGCCGTTCTGATACAGACCAAGATGTAAGAGTGGCCTAAACAAGCTATTTTCTTGGTTGCATATTGTCATTTCTTCTTTTTGTTTGATTTTGGTATTTAGCTGTTTTTATGGTGTATTGCCTTTGCGAGTGGGAACACAGAGAGCAGGTGTGTCTTTGCTGTCTCTGGAGTAGTTCAAGAAAAAATAAGGATGCTGCGCTTTTACAGACTACAATCACACTTGTAACAATTTTACACACAAGAAGATGTCCACAGAGACAGCAGTGAAAATGAGGCATTAGAGTCACTTTAACAAGGGCAGTTTAACAGATTCATTATGCCAAGCAAGTGAATATGTTTACACTCTGTTTCATGAGGTTTCATGAGGCAGTTTTTAATAGCAAGTGATAACATACAGGGAAAAGATGGAAACTCTGCTGTTTTGTGGCCCAGATCCAGTTTCTGTGTTTTAACTGGAGTTGCATCTCCCTGTCAGAAGATATATAATACAGGAGGATGTAGTACACTCTGCCAATCTTACTTAATGGAAGCCTACTTTGTGGTTCTGCCTACAAATCAGACTGAATTAAGTGTTAGTCTGTAAACATTTTAAACAATGACAGGAAATGTGGTGGGAGGCCTGCCTCAGTGCCAACAATTAGAATTAATGGGAGACTGGCTTGTAGTTGACACTTTTAATAAGAGCAAACAAAACACTGCAGCTGAGGAAAGTCAAAGGAAGCTATTATAACTCAAAGCTTTCTTTCTGGAAAAAACAAACTAAACAACAAGTGGTTTAGGACCAAGTCAAATGGCTTTATGAACAGATAGGAGGAAGTGTTCATGAATCACTTGACACTTTAACTTTATGCATAGGCACTGTTAACTGGAAGTTGAGTCTTCACGCTATACCAGCAGAGATACGAGACACCTCATGATAAAAATAATAATAAATTACAGATTGATGTCTTCCAGAGCTTTTTCAGTTAAAAAGAGGAAGAAGAAGAAGAAGAAGAGGAAAAATAATTACCATGATTTTATTTCTCCTCCCATTTTCTCTTGTTTAGTGCTGTTAATTCTCATGCAAAACATCACAGCACTGAAACAAGCTCATAATTTCAATAGTACTTTCACTTTGCTTTTACTTGAAAATGGTTCAAGTTCAAAACATGTAGTGTTAGGGCTGGCATGTTTTATTATTGCACAGCTGCTGAGGGGGTGGCTCATGGACACAGAACATGATCCTACACATTTACTGCCATTTCGATCATGTAAACAGCAGAAACTACTGATACAACTTTTCTTCTGAAACTGGGCTAGAAGTAAAGTCTGCTGGCTGAAGTATAAGTTACATTTATCCTACTGCTGTATTAACGGCTCCGTGCATTTACTGGTGGCTTAGTTTTAATTTTGGCAGAATTTCTAAGTGACACGCCCCCTACTGGCAGCTAATTCAGCATCCATCTTGAATCCTACCTGTACTCTGAGTTCTCTCTAGTGAGTAAAAACCTGTCAAATGCTTACTCCGGTCTTATAACTTGCTCTCCACCTTTCTCTCTTTCTTTTCTATTCCTCCTCTGATAATGTCCCCTTATATATGTACGTAATTAATGTCACTGTGTCATGAAAACGAGTCAGAAGTGCATGCATGCGTGCATGTTCAGGTCAGAAAGTTACAACTACTTTGAAATAATTCATTTACAAAGTGCAAATGAACCATGTAGAAGTTGCTGAGACGTCTTGATGATACACCCCAGAGGATGAGACAGGATAGTAAAAACTGCAGGAGATGACGGGTAAGTCATGAAGAGCGTAATGAAGTTCACTAGCATATATGCTTCACTGGGTTCCAACAATATGTTCAAACAGGCATTAGCATCCTAGCCCAAACTCCAGCTAAATGCATTAAGTTAGAGACTTCTTCTACGCTTTGACTACAGCGCCGCCTAGTGACCAGAATAGAACTGCAGTTAAAATTTATCATTAGAGAGGAAAAACGGAATTTTATTGACCAGGGAGAATTTTCCTGATTAGCTTAGAGCAACAACCTTTTGCTGGTTGGATAATTTTCTCTTGATGCGTAACAGAGAACTGGACTGCTCAACTTCAGACAGAGATTTTGGAACGTATACATAATCCACAATGAATACAAACAATTAAAGAACAGACCCAGGATTATAATGAGTACAGGCGAGTCAAATGGATAATCAGGCAGCACTGGGTATTCATGCCTATAGCTACCCACTGCTACCCAGAATAAAAGAATTACACAAAGGCTATATCCACATGAAGATGGAACTAATTTTGGTTTTAAAAATGTTTTACTGTAAATATCAATCATTACAAGAAATGTGTACATCTACTCAAAACCACTTAAACTGTGGTATAGATGCCAGACCTGTAAATGATGCTGTAAAGGCCCATTTATTTCCGGAAACAAAAGCCGTCCATGCAACCTGTCTGTATCGGGAGTGTGGCTATAGAGACAGTCACATCCTACACATACCTGGGTCTCATCTTGGACAATAACCTGGACTGGTCTCAAAACTCGGACTACCTCTATAGGAAGGGCAAAACAAGGCTCTACTTCCTGAGATAGCTGGCATCTTTCAACATCTGTAGCACGCTGATGAACATGTTCTATCAGTCAATGGTTGCCAGCGTGCTCTTTTATGCTGTGGTTTGTTGGGGGGGCTGTATCAGGAGGAAAAGCCTAAATCGGCTAAATAAGCTGATTAAAAAGGCCGGATCGGCTGTGGGACTGAAGCTGGATTCAGTGGAGGCAGTGGCAGAACAAAAAATTCTGTCCAAATTTCACTCCGTCATGGACAATGTCACACATCCCCTGTACCCTGTCCTATCACAGAGGAGGAGTACATTTAGCGACAGGTTGATATCGGTCCGATGGGCCACGGACAGACTGAGGAAGTCCTTTGTTCCCTCTGCTATTAGGCTGCATAATTCTCTGGAGGGGCGGGGTTAGGGAGGGGGGCAGAGGAGTAATGGACATTTGAGGGTCGGTCAAAGGATTAGAGGAGATGGAGCCTCCCTGGCTGGAATACATTAGTGGGACTTGTGATTTTATTATTGTATTTTATGTTGCTGATTTTATTTATGTTGCTTGGTTTTTTAATTGATTGAGTGATTTTTAGGAAGTTGAACGCTTAACTTATTCATTTTGTAATATATGTACGCTTTGTATGGGGCATGAGCAACTGGTGTCTTAATTTCCTTCGGGATTAATAAAGTACATCTTATCTTATCTTATCTTATCTTATGCTCTACGCTGAAGGCACATACGTCTCCTGCATCCTTTATGTGCGTCCATTTGGTCCATTTTCAGAGGTCGTGTGGATGCATACCTAAATACAGCAAACAGAGTAGTACTACCAGAAACTGTGGGGGCAGTGTTGAGCAGTGATGAGTGACCAGTGGATGGAACACAGAAGAAGAAGAAGAAGCAGAAGAAGAGGAAGGCACAATGTTTTTAAGACCGCTGTAGTCTGCTGTGTGGCCTCTGTTTATTTCTCTTCTGGCAATGTAAATTATCATGATCTTGTCCAACGCCGCCATGTTTGCTGTTTTCTGAAACTGGCTTCAGAATTCAGAGGTGAACTACAAACTCTGCTCTGCCCTTTGTGGAATGTGTTGCCTAAGAACCATGCCAACGTAAAAGGAGCGTAAATGGACCTTAACACTGCCACAGAAATAAATCGAAAGCAGGGAAAAAGGCATAGAGCATGACATAATGTAAACAAACATACACAAAAGAAAATCAAAGAGAATCAAGGTAAAATGGAGACATTTGTATTGACTGAAAATGGAATATCATGCTCTGTAGCTTCTGCAGCACAAAACACTGTAATCCACCATTGTTGTAGTTGTTGGATGAGTTTGCACATACTGGTCAAGGGAGATGCAGGGCTATGGTGTCATAGGTTCAGGAAATATGTGTATGGGATGTAAACATGGAAACTAAACTTTTGGACCCACTTTCAAAAATGTACACTGTATGCCTCCTTAAATGCCAGTTTCATGTTGATGTGATTTACAAAAAAAACAAAAAAACTTAAAAAACAAAAAACTTTAGCGTATTTACAGATCCTACAGATCCTAACAAGACTTTTACTGAAATAACTGGTGATACAGTACTTCTGAGTAGCTGAAAATAGAAGTGAATTGCTTCCTACAGTGAAAGCCTTCAGTAAAGCAATAAAAGGATTGTCTCTTTGTTGCAGGAAAATTGCAGCATTTAATATCTCCTTTTCAAACTTTCAGGGTCATCATGATCCACTCTGATTGAACTCAGAAACACACATATTCTCACACAAACACTGCAATGCTCATACCACCAGTGTTGTCTGTTAACTTGAGTTGAACATTCATTTGAGTGACTGGGACTTTGTCCAGTGGAGACAAAGCTTTCATCCTAGAGACAGGCCATTATTCACTCTCAAATTTATTCTGTTATAATTACGAGTGGAGCAAGAGAACAAATTTGGTTCAGTAAATAATGGGATATTTAGCATAAAAAGTCTATAATTTTATTATTATTATTATAAAATGTCTGTGTGTACTTGACTGTCTCAGAGTTTTTACAATTGAGACAGAGTAAAATTAGCAAGCAGCCTGCAGGCCCAGACTGCAGCAGTGACTTCATGGAGCTTTGTGATCACAGCCTCAGGGTGAAACCATGCTTTGCCTGAGGCTCAAAGATTCACAGACTCACTGAACTTTTTAAATGATCAAAACAGCTGACTTTTCTGAGCAAAAGTCACCATTTAAATCTTTGTCCTTAACATTTTTTTCATTCTGTTTTTTTTTTCCCTGTGTGATGTTGCATTATGTATCTATGCTGGTATTTTGAATTTCCTTTTAATTAAAACACTACTTCAAAGAAATGCAGGAACATGACCCTTTAAACATTTAATTACATGCTGGAAGAAGGAAATAATGTTGGAATATTATGTCCTTGCACCATAAAGATATTAACAATGAAGAAGTCCCTTAAAGCTTTTAGTGATGGACACTCAAACTCATTAGTTCAAATTGAGCCGTTGAGCTGAAAAACTGACAAAGGTTCCCCTTTGGAAGCAGGAGTTGGCAGGATGATACAACAGAGGAATTTTAATCAATACACCTGTGGATCTACTCCTCAGTAGAAAAGAGCTCTTCTTATTTACATTATCTTTGTTTTTGTTTTGGTTTGGTTCAGTCAACACTATCTTTGTTAGGTTTAGGGAAAAGTTAGAGTTTATTCCCCCCATAATTCACTGTAGAAGTGACAAAAACTTGTTTTGCTTTTGAATAAGGTGCATGAACAAACTTTAACCTTTTCACTGCTACCTTGGCCAGAACTCCTTACCATGCTAATTTGTCTGTGGTACCAATGGATGCTGTTTACACATTACTGGTAATCATTTAAACATTCATAAGGGAGTTTTTTTTTTTACATGAGACTGGATTATAATTATCAGTAAGAGCAAAATGAGCACCTTAGATTTTCAAAGAAGCTACCTACATTGTGTCTGAGCAAAGCACCAGAGCTATCTCCCTTTGGTTGTACTCCTGGAGAGGAACTTGAAACTTTTTTTTTCCATGACCCTATTAACTCTCGGCAGGGCTCCAGAGTGTCAATAGAAATCTGTGGAATATCAACAACTTGTAGAGCCAATTAAAGACCGAAAAATGAAAGGTAGAATCTTCATCTTTGATTGACTTGCCACAGAAAGTGTTCAAGACTGATGCACATGCTTTTGACACTGCAATGTATATGCTAGTCTCCAAAGCTAACAGGTGTTAGCAACTGATGACACAATAAAAAGAGTATTAGTAATAGTAACAGATTTTCTTTTCTTTTTTTTTTTTCCAAAACATGTTACACGTATCCTCAACTCTCTAAGAGCTTCCACTTAGACTTAATACAACTGTAACTTTTAACAGTCTGCCTGCCCCTGTTGAGATGGCTAACAGTTACCTTAGCGAAACATCAGGAGTAGCATTATACTTAGAGCCAGAGCTAACTGAAAGAAAAAATGACAAAACAATTTGCATTTAGGAAAGATTGGAAAGCCGGTTGCTTACAGTATTGATAAAGCAGCCGATGTGCTTTACTGCATCTGTAGTAAGGAATGTGGCTAAAGCATTGCTGGTAATAGTGCGTGCCTCGTGACGTGTATTATTGTAACACAAAAATCACCATGAAATTTTTTTCCCTGCTTATTATCAACATATTTCTTCTGACAACTGGTTAAAATGTTCTTGGATGTAAGTGTTTAAAGAGGGGCAATAAAATGCTTCATTAGTTCATTACAAACACACATAGGGTTGATGGCTTGGCACAGTACATCAAAGCAATTTGAATGATAATCTAAATGTTTAGTCTGAACTTAATCTTCCTTTGGTGATGTTATTTGCACATTATTGTCAGCTCTGACAATTAAAATCATCCAAGGACGAATTCTTTGCAGACATTTTTACATCCTTCCATCAAATTTGAACTTGTTTGGGTTTTTTTTTCTTCTTTTTTTAAAGCAACATTTTAATTGATGTTTTGACTAGAACAGGTGCAGCATGTACTATACAACTCCGTGATTCTTGTACGGATACATCTGTGTTCAAAGACCCACAAATGTGATATTGCTGTAATCATCATTTCCATTTCCCAATTTTCAGTGTTACAACAGCAGCAAGGAAATAATAAAAACTGAGATATCAAGCTGTGCTGCTGAGTAGGTGTTGTACATTCTAAACCCCTAGACAAAAGAAATACATACTCTGTGGATTGCAGTGAGCAGCTGTCAGCGTCTTTTTGCTCTTCTCCTATCAGGGTCTTCTGTTCCAGACGACTGTTTTAATCCCTCATTTGTTTCGTAGGGGGTTACCGCGGAGGTATGACAAGTGAAGGAATGAACAATCTGACACTGAGCATCGTGATGAGAAGACATATGTAAGCATACTTGGCTTTGAGTGTGACACCAGATGCAATGCCTTCATACTAACGATGCTCATCCCTTCACTGAAATGTTCTATAGCTGTCAGCAAGGAAGGCTTAGCTCTCCTGTTTGTGTGTTACCTGAGGTGAGAGATGTTTTTGAAAATTCTGCTTCTGTTTGGTTGATCACTTTGATACATCAAGGATGTGGTGTGTTGTCAGTAGTTTTCATATTCACCATTTATTCGCTGTATTGTTTTGCCCTTGATGCCCCTTTCTCTTTTTTGCCTTATTTGAACTGTTGCTGTTGTCAGGTTAATTTAATAAACTGCTCTACAAACCAGTTGAAGAAATGGGTTCCAGGGTCAGTTGAGCTACTGTCCACTTTGCAATAACAAGCCCTCTCCATGGTCATGTTTTTGACACCACCTGTAGGAGAAGTATAGGTGTAATTAATCACATCAACAATAGGCCTCCATTAAGTTGTCCCAGTTCCAGGATCCTGGCATTATTCATGCTGGTTTACTGACATGCTTTTCTGGGTCACTTGACAGGGGACAAGACAAAAATATTTGCAGACGTAATGGAGCAGAGCTAAACCCTTTAAAATCTGTACTTTTAATTGCATGTATTTTGCATGTCTATGTATTTAGCACACACACAAAAAAGAAATTTTAAGATGGTGGACTTTGCAGTTGTGAATGTGCTAAAATAAAATAGCCTGTTGCCTATTTAAAGCTAACAGCATCCTAGTCAAGGTTTGCACTTCAAACTAATTTTCCAAATTATTTCATATTTATAATTTTTTTCTAGTTTTTTGTTTTTCACAAATCATTCCATCTCCATGTCATGTTGTCCTCTGATCAGGTGATTGTCCTCCCAAAGCATGCTTGTTCGGCATATAATCATGCAAGCAGTCACAACTTTAATTGCCGGCATAGAGTATGGGACCTCTAGTGGTTGGAAGATGAACTGCATGTAAAAGGTGAAAATGGAATCCATGATGATAAAGGTGCAAAAAGTATTTCAGTTCAACTGATCATTTTCTAATTTTACCCATGTAGTTTTGAATTCTAATCTTAACCAAGTGCTTTAGCCACGAAGGGACAAAATAGCAACAGTGTAGTGACAAACAAACAACCTATAACACGGTTTTAGTTAGGACTTGCTGAAGTCACTCTAAGAAGCTGTAAAACTTACATACTCTTTGTGCTGAAACTAGTCCTGTTATGACTTACACTGCAGCAGTTGCTGTCTTTTAGCTGCTAGCTCACATGCATGTACTGCTTGGGGTAGTTTTGCATTTTTAAGAAGTTTTAGATGTGACTGTGGGTCAAATAAGCCATGCAAATTAATCTATGGTTGCAAATCAGAAACAGCACTGGTGGAACTGGCCAGATTTGAGCTTCTAACACTGCACTGTCTTCTAACACAAACACAGCCATCTGATTAATGACCCAAACAGAGGTAGCACAAATTAACAATTGCAAAGTAACGCTGCAAATGCGAATCATGAGCAGTTATTAGTTTCTTTTGAATTGAGAAAAATTTGAGAAAAAAACAACAGGTATTTACCCATTATGCCAGTGAAGGTATTTACTTGTATTACTTGTTAAAACCAAAAAACTACTTCTGTCTCACTGCTTTGAGAGCCTCTTGACCATTTTCTGAAATTCATTTTCTTGACTTACTCATTCAAATTAGGCATGTCACATCTTTAAAATAAATATGTAACATCTTCCTTTGACATTTCAAATAAACTGAGTGTAGAAATTCAACACTGCAAATGGCCCAGAGCAAAAACCACTCTATCACTTTCAGGAGCTGACTTTCAAGACGGTGCACCTCCTAACTAAACTGGGCCTATGGCAAGCTCAGGTTGTTAGTAAATCTAGCCCTATATAGCCAGAAACCAAATGAGTGAATGAGGAGAGAAAAGTTGAGCCATGGAGGGAGAAACATGGTAAAAGTAAGTAAAAAGTTCAAAGAGGGAAAGAGACAAAAATGTTAAAAAAAAAAAAGAAAAAAAGTCATACATCTCTTTATAGTGTTTGACATCAAAAACATAAAAAATAAAGTTACAAACGGACCAAACTTTTTGACAGGTGCCATATGAATGAAGCCACTGAACCATTATTTTTGATTAAATGTCAATTCAAGACCTTTACACATGTATATTGTTTGATAATATGCCACATTGCAACACTCTGGGTTGACTTCCTTTAGCTTGAAGAACAACCTGAAGTTGCTGCTCCTTGTTGATATTTTAAGTTTTGAAGATTAGTTGATGTGAGCCTTAAAAATAGCTGCAAATAGTTGCAACTCCTCTGAAGATGTTCCCCAGGTGCCTTCCTAAATAAAATGCTGCCTAGCTTGAGGGGACCATCTCACTCCTGGATGGCAGCTAGTGATGAATGCTTCATGTAGCTCCAAGTTAACCAAGTTCATATCGAAACACTCCCTGGAGCGTTGCCATCAATCAAAGGCTCTCCCAGGAGCTGTCAAGCACTTTTTTTATTCAACCTTCCCCTGCTACTGTGTGTGGCTGTGCCACAACAATATCCGGCCCACCTCATTTGCTCCCATTACAAAAGCGATGAGGCTGTTTCTTATTTCCCTCCTGATGCCCCTGGGCAGTGTTCAACTTGCTCTTTACCCTCCAGTCTCCCTTAAACCACTTACTTATTCATCACCGACTCAGCGAGGAAACTGCTTAGCTGACTGACACCAGATTTCATAAAGAGAAGTAGCTGAGGCCAACGGACAGGCACAAAGACAGGAGTGTTTGATTGCGCTCAGAGGTGGAGGGACATTGTCAGAGTGAATTAAAATTTTCTGGGAGTCAAAGCAGATTTTTCAGCTGAAAAATTGGGCTAAAACACTGCCAGTGAATTAGAAAGTCAAAAATAGGAGGGAGGCATTTTCACTTTCATTAGCCAGCCTATCCCTTTTGGCTGAAACACAGAGCTCAGTGCATGAACTTCCCTCCCTTACACAACCACATACACCACACACACCCTCTTATATCCTCCTCTTCTGGCCCACTCTCCCTCCTTTTTCACTTCTCTTGCATCCCACGTCTCTCATCTTCCTCTCCATCCTCTTATCCTGGTTCCCTCTCTCCGTCCTGTCTCTCTCTTCTATTCTTCAATGCGCTCACCTCCATCCCTCTCCGATTTCCAGCCAATCGCCGCCGAAGGGAGGTGTGGTTTTACAACAGTAGGATGGACAGAGCTTGTTGGGGAGATGAGAGAGGGAGAGGAGAGGAGAGCGCCTGTGAAAAGAGACGTTTCCAGAGCTTCTTGGAGAAGCAACGCCAGTCTTGACACTGAGTGATGACCGTGGCGTAGAGAGACCCTGAAAGAGGAAAAAAAAAAAAAAAAAAAAAAAAAACGCGGACTAAAACACACAGGGGCAAGGAGGGGAGGAAGGTGCTCAGTCTGTAGATACCTGCGCCTCATTGGTCAGGCCGCAGGTGCGCTGCAGCCCCTCTAAATGGAGTTATTTTGGATTAGAGGGAAGTAAGAAAAGAAGATATCCTCCTGGGATTATGTCACATTTGGTGTTTTTGAGTCTCTTTGAAAGCAGACTTTCTCACTTCTTGCACCACAACAACGACTGAACTCCCTCTTTGACTAATAAGCATAATTTCGGAGCTTTGTAAATGCGCGAACTGCTCTGTCAGACCGTCTTCCAGCGAGGATTACGCTGGACATAAATATAGTGAGAAAGGAGAATTCCTCTGAACTCCCAACTTGTGTGCTCCGACGCCACTCTTTAAACTGTTCCAGCTTTGTGCCTATGAGGAGGACAATGCCAGGATTAATGCAGCTTCCGTTCAACCTGCCCCGGAGAAGCGGGGAAGACTGAGAAGAGAAGAAAGAGAGGAAGAGGAGGAAGAGAGAAGTCGGTAGCGCTTGGCTGCCGTCCACTGCTTCGTTGGTGCTGTTGGTGTTCTCCCATCTCTTTTTACTGGATACGCAGACAAACATAAAAAGACGCGAAGGGGAGGACTGCGTTCGCACCCTGGGGTAAGTTTGAGTTTGTGTTATGCACTCGCGGAGGTGGGGTGGGGGTAGTCGGGCTTGGGGTGTATGAGGAGTTGTAAGCGTCGCTGTGCCTTTTCGTGCCATTCGCGTTTTTACGCGTAGCGCACTGTTGAGCTGATATGTACAAGAAAATACAGGCTCAGGATGGTCAGTGACGCATGATCGATCACAGATGCTGAAAGGATCTAATGGGAGGCGCGTTTGCCCAATTCATCATCGACCAGAACGGTCAGAACGGATTTATTAGTCCTCAGTTTTTTTTGTTTAATATGTGTAGAGTATGAACGTGTAAATTAATATCTGAGATCACATGTGGTTCTTTTAGATGTCACTCCTCTTTCCAAAAAGTACGTTTAAAGCGTCTTTAAGTGGATGCAGGGAAACGTGCGCTTTACAGTACGTGCTGCATTCTCACATTCTGATCATAAGCTGGAAATGTCTGTGCTTAGCTCAGTGTGATTGTGCATTTGTGCAACTTTATAACAAAGTGTATGTGTGTGTGTGTGTTTCAGAACAGAAGCATCCCATCGTTTCATTTTTCCATATAAAGAAACCTGACTTGTCCTTCAACCCCTGCTTTGCCTCATCTCACCGCCATGTGTGCTCCTGTTGTCTCCCCTCATGATGAATGCCTTCCTGCCTGCCTGCCTCTCTTTCCCACCTGAATGTCTCTCTCTGCCTGCGTGTGCGTGATGTTGTTGCTCCATCAGTCACCCCGAATGCCTGCAACGCATTGCACAATTTCTCACAAATTCTCTGAACCATGTAAGCACAGCATTTACCCGTCAGCTACTTTGTCGAGCCTGCTGCATGCGCTTGCAAGAAATCCTCGGAGTAGAGGGGCTGCTGCCTCAGATTTATACTGTGCACCCACTGTCACTGACACAAAACCTCTTTCCCTCCAAAAAAAAGGAACTGTTAAACGTATCAGTGTGGGGAAAAGTTGAATTTTCAGCTTGACAAGTGGAAAACTCAAAGCACCAAAAGAAAGTTTTTAATCTCTAAATACCATAATCATCAAATCTGCATGCTCACCTAATTACAAATAATTTACATTAATCTGTAGTGCTCTATCCATCCACATTGTATGTGTTGAAGTGAAAGCGAGATGTGCTGACAACAGACATTTCTGTGATATACTGTAGCTCTGAGAGGATGCAAATGAAAGGCTGAGTGCGTGACACTGGGGCTTTAATGACATGTTATTTAATGGCAGTAAAAATGTACATCCGTGCTGACGTCAGTACCGGACTGAAGTTCAGCCACTGATGTACGCAGAGGAAGTGGCCATTAGAGAATGTACACAAGTGGGAGTGGAGGATTTTGTCAAGCCTGACTGTAAAATTATGTAAAGCCCACAGACACAAAACTGCAGCTATTTATCATCAACATTGTAAATTGTGTTGTCTTGCTTACTCCCAGACAATTCCATCTTACAATATGCATTGAGGACAAGGCAGTATGGCTGAAACCAATTACTTGATATTAACACGATTGCTTGAGCATAGAATTGAAGACTTTGCTGGAGAGGATAAGATATCATACTTTCCCCCCCCATTTGTGTGCTCAAAAAATACTTAGTTAAAATGTCCTGCAAACCAACCAAGAAATGCTGTCTGGTAGATGCATTTTACTGTAAAATACGAACCACCAGGTCTCTATTACTTTTTCTTAAGTCCGTGTTATCCAAACACCTAAAGCCTAATATCCTGAAAATGTTACACCACACCATGCATCGTGCACCATACTACGGGAAATAGAGGCAATAGGCACCCCTCATTTTGTTGTAATTTCTTTAAGTAGTCTTTAGGAATAGTTCTACAGGCTTCTTGAAGGACTTTCCAAAGCTTTTCTTTGGATGTTGGCTGCATTTTGTTCCATCTTCAGTCAAGATGTTTCATGCTACTTAAGTAATGTTGAGGCCTGGGTGAGGCTTCGTTTCTAAGACCTGTTGCCACCTATTTTCAGTCTTTTGGCATTTCTTAGCAGCCATCCTTCCATGGAGACCATTTCTTATGAGGCTTCAGTGAACAGCAAATGGACAAACTCAAGGTCTAGATGCATCTATCCGATTCGGTATCAGGCCTTGGCTGGATTTTTTTCCCCCTTTTTTTCTTAAGGACGTTACGTTTAGATATTGTTCATCTGTAAACAGATTTTTAAGTCAGATGCTTCTTCTTTTTTTACTCCACACAACCAGTTTCCTCAAATTTGTTAAGGACGCACTGCACATAATGCTTACACACACCAAGTTATCAGTTAATAGTTAATTGGGAATCGTCGTGTGTTTGTCAAGCAGACTTTTCTTTGCCATTTCTTGTAAATGCAACAAAATAAATTATAACAGGCTATGTGTCTCTTTGATGGTAACAAAGTGGACAAAGGTTCAATGTAAAAGAACGTCTTTGTTAAATTATTTGTTATCCTTTGAGTTATGTTAGGGGCCCTTTGTTGTGTTTAATAGTTTGGTTAGTGTTTTGTGGCTTAATAAACACTTTCTTCTGGAAGCTGTCAGGTGCAAATACATGACTAAGGTAATAGAAAAGGCAACCAATGTCTTAAAAAAAACTGGGTGGGTAACTACTGGTCAAGAACCATTTAACAAATGACAAGAAAGTCTATCTCGAAACACCAAGAAATGAGGGTTAGCTTATGACCTTTGCTCTGCTTTTCTTTCTTTTCCCAGAGCAACAATAACCTTGCTTCAGTGATATAACTGTATGTTGATTCTGCTTTAATGACTGAATTCCTGGAAAAAAAACAAAAACTGAATGTACCTGCTTTGGATTACACCCACTCTGTACCAGTCAAAAGTCTGGACACACCTACTTATTCAAAATGACTGGGTATCTGTGCCCAAATGTGTTCTGTTACATAATAAACATGAGGACCAAATGTGTATAAATCCACTGAAAGCAACACCAAACGTTCCATTGCTTCCTGTTTGAATAAAATCTGCCCCACTCCTTTGGAAAACCACAGAACTGAGTGCCACAGTGTGTTGAAGCTGTATCGAGAGATGCATTAACACTGAGTTTGTTACTGGGTTTGGTCTTTTTTATGTAATATTTTGGCTATGGCCAAACAGTATAAAGCATTTTAAAAGAGGCCACATTCCCTGTGATATAAAAGCACTACACAACATTCAGTAGGGCCAGAGAATAACGGTAAAGGAAACAAAATGACCCTGGAATCGAGGGATGATCAGCTGTACCAGCATACAAAGGCACTATACGTTAGCCATCTCCGCATTGATGACTTTTTTAAATCCTGGAGGGAAAGTTAGGTAGAAATGTTTATATAGATGACAGTTCACAGCAGTGAGTAATCAGTACTTCATACCTCACATTTTTCTCCTCTTCATTCTCAACGCAATTGTATCTCGGAGCACTTATATAATATCCAGCATCTTTATTGAATCACTGCCTAAGGCCATACATTAGACCACAAATTACACTGTGTTATATGTGTAAAAGGAAACTTAGTTGTTTGCGTGATATTGTTTTGTTGCTGTTTGTTTCTTTGGCTGGGGATCATAAATCCACAATAGGTGAAATGAAACCTGTGACTCACCAGTAATCTGTTATGCATTCTCTCAGCATCGTAACGTTTGGGCAGTGCAATCAAATAAGAGCTAAATCAAACCACTTCTCATTTTGCTTTAGACCCTGTGGAATCCATTTAAAAGCCTTTGACGCTCCCCCGTCTGCACTTTCAGAACTGATGTAGGCGTGCAAAAGTACATTCCCCTGCACTGAAATGACTTATCTGCTTCTAATGATGCACGACAGAACTACATGGGCTTCAACAGCCCTGTTTCATACAGCCTCAGATTAAACCTTATGAAGATGCCAGTTTGCCATCACATAATTGTGTGGATATTTCTTCTGTTTTTTTTTTCTCTGACAAAAATCCACTGGAACCACATTCGGTCCTCCACCACAAGAAAAATTCTCATTTCTTCCGCTTTTTTCTCACTTTTTTCAAGTGTTTCTTGTTTACTGTAATCCAAGGACGGATATGCTATCTAACCTTAGATCAAGATGTTCTAAAAATCAGATTTACTGTTTTCATTGTAGGCCAGTCTGCAGAGGATTGCATCAGCTAAATGCATGCATATAAATGTGAACGCATGTCCTCGATGCATATGCTCTTTAGTGATTGACTAAAGTATATAATATGGCTCTGCCCTTTAAAATGGACTGTGAATACATTGGAATAGAAGGGCTGCTCTGTTTACTGTGCTGTGTTGGTGCCATGACAGTGGATGTTCTTCAGGCTGAGTTGATAGTATACAATTTTTTCATCCAGTCACCACTGAACCATGCAACCATACATGGGACATTTGGGTTGATGATAGCTTTAAAAAGAACAATAAGTCAGTTAATGGGGTAGTCAATTGACCGTGAACTAATTGACAGCCCTAATTACTGTAAAACAACCATCTAACGTTTGGACAATGCACTTTGATGCTGCAACTTGTTTAATTATTTTGGTGAGAGTTAGACCAGAAGAATCACCCTCAAGCTGAATCCATCAAACCCAGCCAAGCATTAAGATAAACCAGATTAGATTAATAATTTGGCACATTTACTGACACTATGGGATTTTTGGTTAAGAGTAAATAACGTTTAATTTGGAGGAGTACGTGAATTTGTTTAAACAGAACTGTGTGTGATTAGCTAAAGTATATTAGTGTATTTTACAAACTTTTCCCATGAAATCAACATTTGCTTTAAAAGATCAAAATTACTACTTTTATATCCTTATAATATTATTTACTTAAATATTTGACTTTAAAATAACCATTTTAATATTTCATTCATTCATGAAAAGTGACATTTTTACATAAAATGTGACTTCAAACATCGGTGAATGATATTAATGACAAATTATACATTTGTTTAATAAAAAAAATACAGGATCTAAGTGAAACAGTTGGGTATGATAATTAAATGTTACTTTAAGAATTCAATATATATAATAATAAGATCTTATATCATCCTTCCTGGGCCCATTCATGAATTTCATGCAATATTAAATCTTAAAATCTTCTTAAGTGTGACCTCTTCTTGGTGTTCTTTGACTCAAAAGCTCTTTTGGTTTTTGGCTGATGATGAAGTTTAAAGCAACTCTACTGAACTTTGGCAAATTCTTGCACTTTGGCACCTGCTAATGAAGGATAATTTGGTTTCGGTCTTGCATTCGGTCTCTTATCTTAGCTCTGTCCAGCTAGTGTTGAAACGTCAGTCCACTGTTGAATTCTGTCTCAATTCTTGCTGTTATTTTATCTCTTGTTTTCCTCACTTCCTCTGATAACATCCTTTGTGTTTCTTTTCTGAATCAGCCATACTATGCGTTCAAAAGGCCCATTGTGTTGAAATCCAGCTGCTGACATGTGATGTAGGGCAGTAAAGCAAACCATGGCTGTCAGATGATGCTCCGGGCTTGAACACAAAGTTGTGAAGAGTGGTTTCTCATCCTTGGGATGCTGCAGGGCAATGACGACTCCAAATATCACTCTCCTATCAAAATATAAATAATTAAAATTAATCTACTTGTTTAAAAATAACTTTCTTTTTTTTAAATGTGTAGTATATTTAAAGCATTCTCAGTTTCATTATGGGGTTCTTGTTACATTTGGTACCATAATTGTTTGTAATGTTATCATTATTAATGTTTTTATTATTAGACTTACTGTTGATTTTAGTCATGTTTGCTCAGAAGGAAATTCTATCCTCATGAAGGTTATAGCTTTCACAGAAGTGTAGTGTTCAAATCTGCTCTATGTTCAACCTTTACTTCACAGCAAAGCATTTATAAACCATAAAGGAACCCAATCTACAATTATCGACTTGTCTGTGTGTTGTTTTTATGTACGTTAGACTGTGATGTGGCAGTGAGAAATCTTTAAGCAATGTTATCAAGCTGCACAGAAAGATGCTCTTGAGCAGTGTGGAGCTCCAGTAATTGATTATTGATTGATGGAGGTACTATACTATATCTCTGCTGCTCTGAGATGGTTTGCTGAGGAGTTTGATGACAGAAGTGATGTAATTCTGTATTTCTGGGCGATATAGACTAGCATGGTGGATTTTATCATCTCTTGAATGTGTTGTGAGTCTCATGCACACACACTATCAATTCATGGACTAACCTTTTTGTTTCAAGCAAGTAAACTGCGGCTCAGTCAGAACCCCAAGATAAAGAGAAATCTGATATATAATGAGACGATATCCCCACAATACCAGCACCGCCAACAGCTCTGACACTCGTCTCTTAGACATGCCTGGCTTCAGTGTCTTGTTTAAGACTAAACAGTGCTGTGGAGTGAAAGCAGGGAGGGGCTGTTAAACTGTTTCATTCTCCTCTCTCTCTTTGTCTTTGCACAGTAAATCAAAGTGCTTGCCTTCTCTGAAAGAGAAGCCTCACACATCCTGCTGCAGATGTAGAGGGAGGGTATGTGGACAGTCAGCCTCAGTGAGAACACTGAACGCTCAATTGTTCCCCATATGTACATTAATCCTGAGCCGGGCTCCAACATGAAGTGCGACGGTCTAAATCCTTGCTGACATTTCAATCTTCACAGGGGGTAGGGAGAGTCAGGGGGCATTTGTGTGTCATGTGTTATGCATGTGGGTGGGGTGTGTTTAATACCCTTTTTACCACTGCAAAGAGAAAAAGAAACTTCCTTTTTTATTTAATCCAACGAGGATTTTTTTTTCTTATAAGCAGCTTCCAAATACTCTTATGGTCTAAGCTGTTGAGTGGTGTAGAAAAATGTGTATTATTAATAAGTTTTTCATTGAAAAATCAGTTGAGGGATTGGTCCATCCTCATATTGCTTTTGAAAATGGTTTTGTTGATGTGTTTTGTTTCAGCAGGAGTAAGCACAGAATGGCTTCTTTCTCTTCATAATTCTGTGAAGTTCAAAAGAAAATGCCTAGTAGTGTTGTTTTAACCTTTACCCAGTAATTTCTTTTTCATTTGAACATAATTCTCTAGTTTTTCTTAGTTTTTTAAATGTTCATTTTTACCTTTTTTAGTTTTTGTTTTTGGTTCTTTTCACACTTGATGGGATCAACACCAGATTTGATTTAACATACTTTTCATTCACTTAGCTGAAACATTGGAGATGTGATGTAATATCCATCCATCCATTTTCTGCCACTTAACCGGAGTCGAGTTGCGGGGGCAGCTGCCTAAGCAAGGATAACCCAGACTTCCCTCTCCCCGGCCACATTTACCAGCTCATCCGGAGGGATCCCGAGGCAATCCCAGGCCAGCCGAGAGATGTAGTCCGCCCAGCGTGTCCTGGGTCTTCCCTAGGGCCTCTTTCCGGTGGTTTGATGAAATATATAATACTTTAAGAGTTTCTTCTCTTTCAGGTCAAACTGCTGATTGAATTTACTGTTGATGTGAAAAGCAAAACAGAAGTTATGACTTTCCCTTCCTGAGGTACAGTGAATGCAGCATTTTAGCTTGAACTTTAAAAGATGGGAAGGTTATTTTATTTCTACTCAGAGCTGATGGTTTGACATGGAAATCCCAAAATCCTCACATATCTGTATGTCTCACAAGAGGAAATATATTAGAATATATTTTACATTGCTTTAGAATATCTTAATTAACAAGCCAAAGCATGGCTGCCCAAAACACTGTTGCTTCTTTCTGTGCTGACAAAAAGCGCTTAGCTCCATCAGGACACAAACTTTATCAGGATCCTTAAATTTAACTATAAGTCTCAGACTCCATGGCAGCATGCACTTCAAGACCTTAAAACTTCAGATTGCTTTTGGTAGATCCTCAAAAAAACCTATAAGTAGGACCTCATAAGCTGTGATGTTCCAGACATTCTTTGTTTTTATTGTAATGTCTCATTAATTAGGATGTGACATTACAGCTCTGATCATTAAAGGCCATGCGATGTTGAATGTAAAACTTGTCACCCAGGTTTCTGTCAGATGCTGGAAGGAGAACATTAAGGGTCGCTCAAGTCCATGTCAGATGCTGGAAGGAGGAACATTAAGGAACATCAAACCCTCTCATCTCAAAGGCAGTTAATTTTTTATGAGTTATCCTGTACCACAACCGGCTGCAAGAGAATCTCTCTCCCCACCTTCCACTCATCCACTTTCCCTTTTGCCTCTCCTCTACTTCCCGATAATGATGAGGGAAGACATTTAGTAGCGAGAAATACAATGATTATATGTTGCAGCATTGATCTGCGTATCGAGCTATATCATCTGGATTCATTGGCTCTGACATCCAAACTCCCCACATTGATTTTCACTGTTAAAGGAGATTTAACCCACCACCGCCACCACCACCCGCTCCTTCTTCCACCCTCACATCCTGCCGTTAAGCCAAACAGGTTGTGCTGCAGAAATGTACCAATTGTACTTTCCTGACCCACTTTATTAGAATTTATGTGCTTGGTGCTTGTGCAGGCATTCACAGAGTTTGGATAATACAAAGAGAAAAGAGAAGGTGAGGGCTAAGAGAAGTTGGGGAGTATGCTCACGTCCACGTTACTTTGTAGTCATGCTGCTTAATACGGTGCATGCAGGACAGGGGAGTTTGACTGTGCAAAGGAAAGGAAAAAAAAATCAAATCAAACGACACAGCTTTACCTTGTCTCTCACATCAGTAACAAACTTCTTTGCCCCTACAAAATATTTTACAACAAACGTCCTGTTTCCACCTTAGATTAAGCAGGTTGCTTCAAAGTGGAATGAAGTAGAAGGATTGGATGTGATTATTAAAAGCCTATCACCTAGATGCATTGGCCCAACATGTACAGAAAATAAAAATGAAAATAGTGCAAAAAAGTCGAGTGGATAATGATCATGCCTTTTGGAATTGAGCAACGATGAGCAAAACCAAACCTCAAAATCTTGGCTCTTCCTTCCAGTCTGTCCTCCAAAAGCTTAAACTTTAATTCATGTTTTGAGAATGAACAAATTCAAACTCATTTGACAAGAAAAAAAGGCCTTTCTTTTGCAATGTGGCCATATAAATGAATAATGACGTGTAACACATTAACGGTATTTTTCCTGTCATTGTTCTCTGAATATGCAGTTCATAAAGATAATTTCCTTTAAATTAAAGTTGTTTAAATGTCGGGCATTTTATGCAGACACACTTCACGATACAGTAAGTTTTCACAAGTCAAACATTTTGCGCTTACAGGAAAATATTAGAGGGTTTAATTTCATTTGAACAGCTTCATGGCTTCCATGATATGAGCAGACAGCATGGGTCTGTGCACAATTCAGCAAAGGTTTTGTGTTCATTATAATCCCTGTTGAAAATTGAATACCAGCAATAGTTCATCTGACTTTCTTTTGTTGTCATGGTGAAATGTGATACTTAACTCGCTGAAACTCCTCCAAATGAAGGGAGGGAAATGACTTCCAAATTACCATGCCTGTAATAATGCTAATTTATGCAGCTAAGAGGCATTTTTTTCTCTTTTATTGGCTTGCTTTCAGGGAAGTTAAAACTCCAAATTTGTCTGGCTCAGTTTGCATGCCTGATTACATATTTAATTCATGAGAAGACATTCCAAAATACCATCTAATAACCCCCCCACCCCACCCTGTTTTGGCTGACTAACCCAATACGGGCTTTGAACTTACTCATGCGTGAGATATTTGAGAAAGCGCTTACACGAACATGCTTTCGTATTTTACAGTCCCAACAGGGATCAGATGTGTGCCATTCCAGATCGGGGGGAGTTTTGTGAAATTTAGTGTTTGTGTGTGTTCCTCTGCTATCTATAAAGTGTGAAATCAATAGGAAGGCTTTTGATCTGAATCAATATTTATAAATAATAAAGCAGTTAGGGGCAGAAATACAGGCTGATACATGAGAGCTGAGAAGCAGCGCGGAGAGGTTTCAGAACAAGGACAGAATAGATTTGTGGGTAGAAAGGTAAATATTGAGAAACAAGTCTTTCATGTGGAGTGTCATGTATGATAACACACAGCGGGGTGCATGTGCCTGTCGATTTATAAGAGAAAGATTGACAAACTGTCAACATTAGCTTCAAATGACCATTTAAAGTACCATGAGTATTTTAAGTTGCAATTAACCAAGGACACGGTTTCCAAGGAGATGAGAATCACATTGATTTGCTGTCTTTTTGACTGTACTGGGTTAGCATTGGTGTCCCATTTCAACAGCAAGGACCCAGATTTAAACATTAACACAAACATGTGATCTGATCACAAGTGTTCAGTGCTAAATACAGGCATAAATACATTTTATAAAACAGATCTTTTGCTTTTCTCCTAATTTATGCAGCAAGTGAACAAAGCAGTTATGAGAAAAAAGAAACTCTTGCTCTGTCTTTTCGGTCCTGAGACTTGCCTTTTAATGGACCTTGTCCATTAAAGTCTCACAAAATTCTTCTTTCTTAAGGCTTTAGGCAGAGTAAAAAATCCGTCCAACAAAAAAACGCCAGCATTTCACTGATTTCTCCCCTAATGGAATCCCAGGTATGAAAATCAGATCAAAAGCATTAAATTTACTCGGCTGATACAAAGTAAATGTCAAACGGTCAAAAACAAAACAAAACAAAACAAAACAAAAAAACTTTACTCTGGTCAGACTTGCATAATTTTCATATTTTATGGTTCAATAGCTGAGCTACACATATCCTCACCACAGAAATCGATCACTATAGTCAAAACCAACTTTACAGTCGTTCACTATATGAAAAAGTAAATTAAAACACTTTCTTTCATACAAATATGCACAAAGACTTTTCATTAACATTATTGAAATGTTAGAAATGTATACAGTTGTTATACAGTTATTGCAATTATTAAAAGGTTAAAAAGGTTTGGTTCCACACGTTATTAAAAAGAAGGAAAGCGTATCCAGACCTGGTTATTTGGTATTTAGCTACATCAGTACAGAGAGTTTTAAACATCCAGTCTCCTGTTAACTGGACTACCACATCATTCTCGCTCTCACTGTGAGGTTTTAGACTCTGCAACCTTGAGTTTTCTGTTTTAGTTTTTGAATTCTTGTGTGATTTTGTAACTTTAGATTATTTAATAAAATGTACAGAACCTCTTTTCCTCTGGGGTTATACAGTAGATTTAATAGATTTTAGGTCTTATACAGTAGTTATAAGACCTGAAATCTATCACAGATTCATTAAGCAAAAAGAGTGCATCTAACTGTTTTTTGTATAAAAAAAAACAAAAAAAAAAACAAATAAAAAATAAAAAAAAAATAAAAAAACAAAAAAAAATAAATAAAAAAACCAAACAGTTAAGAGCAAAATTAAACATTTAAAACTGTGGGCTGGGTTGTCTTAGCAAGGCGGCTAAGTATCGTGAAGTCATTTGTTTGCGACACACAGAACAACAATGGCGGATGTGGAGCTCATGATTAAAGTGCCTGCTTAGTTTAATGCTAATGTTGTTAACCACAGTCGCGGCTTCAAGGTTTTAAAGATAGTAGGGTTGAGGGTCGCTCTCATGGCTCATCCCATAATGTCAAATTTGGGCCAGTAGTGGCCTGCTATTTTGCCACTTCACGATTTTTGGCTCGGCTCTACGTCTTCAGAACCCTGACGGAATCGGTCCTAACTGATGTATCTACTTAAAATCCTGATGGGAACTTCTACAAATTGGAAGGGTAAGTGTCAGGCTGGACTAAGTGGGTACTTGTGGGAAAGGGCCAGTACAGGTGGAGCAAAACAAGTAGCGCCAAACTCCAGACAGTCAACTCAACCACTTGTGGAAACAGAAACAGAAATGCCAGGCCAGAGTTACCTGCTACGGGAAAAGAAAAAGATGAAACACAAAGTTAATAACAGCAGTCATGACATAAATATACAAATAAGTGAAATTAAATATAATTCTAAGAGCTTGTTGATTAAAAAAAACTTCACAGAAAACTGTGTAAGCAGAGTAATGTTCTTCTAGATGTTCTCTGCCAGGATAATAAAAACCTGTGAGAACTTGTTTTCTCACTTATTTTAATTTTTTACTGGAAACACAGAAAAAAGGCAAGCCAGATGTTTCCAGCTTTCAGAATACGCACCAGTATGACCTAAAATGTCAGACAAAATTAGAACTTGCCAAAATATACTAAACTATTCAAAAATCAAGAAAAAAAAAAACAAAAAAAACAACTCAGTACTAACACACTTTCCCTAGCATACAGAGAATAATAAGTGTCTTTTCACAGGATATCTATTTTATTTATTTATTGTTTTATCTATGCATGGCAGCCAGCAGGTGTGTAGTGGTTCAGTCCTTGGCGAACACAGTATGTGGTGAATGTCATTGAGAAAGTCCCAGAAACAAAAACTGCTTTGGATTAAAGCATTTGCCAAAATTAATCTAAAGTCAAAACATCTAATAAACGTTTTATTGAGGTGATTTAATCTAATTGAATTATAGCTTAACCAGGTCAAAAATGCCTTCAGGCAAATACAGGGTAATCACACAATATTCAGCATGCTGCAGCTGTATTTAAGACATTATCATGGAGCCATTATACTGGAAAATCTTTGTTCTCTTACTTTAATTTCTCAGAGGATCAGTAGTGGTTCCAAGTTTGTGGCATCACTTTCAACTTGGCGCCTTGGCTGATCTCGTAGTCAGCTGTGATGTGCCAGCTCCAGTGAATAGCTTTAACAGGATTGGACTCTTGCCTCTACAGTGACGCATTAAGCCAGTCAAGGTCACTAACAACATCACATAAAAGAAGACATCAGTTCTTAATGAAGTCATACATCACATTTAGCATATGGTTCAATTAGAAGCTTTATAGAGATTATTGAGATTATATTTTTCCAGTGCATTCATTAGCTAAGCTCCAATAGTCCCTCATCTGATTATAAACTGCGAGGGGATTTGCTGCTATTGACTGGGAGCGATCCATGCATGGGGGGTTGATGGAGTCACTGGTAATGTAGGAGATATAACCTAAGTGTTTGGGGTGGGTGTGTGTTTAATTGTGTAAATGCGAGTTCTTACTGTGGGCGTACACGAGTTTGCATCTGCAAGCTGCAGAGGTGGTAAATTTAGCTAATAAATGCTTGTGCTTAAGGGCGTATATGTGCACTGGTGTGTTCGTGTTTACATGATATTGGTTCAGGAGTGCATAAATTCACCATGATGGAGAGTTATGCTCTTATATGAGACTTCACAGTGATGTGAAGTGATGAAACTCATGGCTCAGTGATCCGTAGAGAGACAGAATGAGCGTTTGCCTTCAAAGGTCTCTGAATATTTAAGTGTTTGATTAAAGTTGGATCTCTTTCCATTAAATAAACCCAGTTATTTTCCCATTCAGAAGTTCATTTACATGCGGGTTGACCCTCAAAAAAAAAAAGCACTTTGGCTGAGCTGCTATCAATACCTAAGCATGGAAAAAAAAGTCAAAATATTTGGTTGTATCTGGAATCAGATGGTAGTTCAATTGTAAGATTGCTGGAGTGCAGGTAAAAAAATGTGTCTAATTTTATACTACTCATATGCTTAGCAGCTTGCTCCATACAAAAGTTTCTCTCATCTCCTGCATAACAAGTTAATTTTGATCTAATATCCCTTTGACAACTATGTGCACCTGAATTCTTGGCATTCACAATTCTGCGATTTTGAGTGGTTTCTACATTACACTGAGAAGAATAACATTTGCTGCGGTCTTGGTTTTAACTTTGCATTTTTTTCCTTTTCTTTCTTTATTTAGTCTGTTAATTCCTTTACACCTGAAACAACCAACCATCTTTGCAATGTAGTTAAGTCTTGATCCCAAATGCAAGAATATGCTTGGCTCAAATTTCAGGATCTGTACTTTTTCTATCTATAGAAAGCTGCATATCTTTAGGATTAGACAAACATTTTGTATTTTCAATATTTAGCTAAGGCAAATCAATTGGTTGATAGTTTAATTGACAATTGAACAGTTAAGATTTCCTTGATAGTAAATCTGGTAAGAATGTCTAATCTAGAACCTTCTCAGGTAAAAATAGAGGTTTTGGCCATAACAATAAGAGAGGGCTCTTGCTATGAGATGCTCCCTACATTCTATTTTTTGTATATCTTATTCCTGCAGTTGCACTGCTCAACTATTGGGGCGGTAAGAGATAAAAAGACAGAAATCTCTGAAAATCCTGGAAGATGATTGTTAAACTTTGTGACAGATGTATGTCTGGATGTGTAAATCTTGTTTTCCTCCATGCGGTTGCATGGCACTGTGGGTATCTCCTTCCTTGGTGTGTGCACAAATAAATCACATCTGACTTGGCTCACCAAGCGCCCCAGCCTATCCTGGGGTCATCTCACAATCACCATTTAATGTTTAACGGCGAAGCTGGCTTTGATATCAGCAGCAGATAAAGTGGAATTTCTTGATTGCCTCGGTCAAAGAAGCTCCAGTCGCTGAGAAAATGATTTATTGGTCATGGGGAAGTCGGCTGAGATCAAAGGAGACAGACGGGCCTCCGACTCCCACAGCCCAGGGCTTATCCAATCACTCGTGCCAGCGGGGCCCCTGTCACCACCGGCGCTGCTTTTTAATTGGCAGCTGAGAGAGAGTGTATAGCGTGAGTAGGTGGAGAGGAAAAGGGCAACTGAGGGGACCCCGCAGGTCACCAGAGAGCTTGGATTGAAGCCCATTACTCAGGGTGTAGATAGGAAGGATCGGCTGGTGTGGAGGGTGACTGGAACACTGATTGGACTGGTGCGAGAAAGTTGCAAACGGGATGCATGACGATGACTCGTAATCTCTCTTCTTGATCAGCAGGAGGAGGACAAGATGGGGTAAAGGAGCAGTTCAGGGAGAGAAGGCAAGAGAATTAAAATCATGTAAAAGAAAGTATTGATTTTTAAACAAGAGAGAAGATTCGGTCTCAATTTTCTGAGCAAAATTATATTAAATAGCTGCTGGCCAAGGATGAGACAATAAAGCATGCGCATCACCTCTTCCCTCCTGTTCTTTTTTTAATAACTTGCAGACTGAGTGCAGCACCGGAGAATTACAGCTTGTGAGATAATTGGAAAAACATCAGAATGTGAACGCTCAGTTAGCGGGGGAATGCACATCATTCATGAGGTATTGTGTCAGTATTATTACATAGAGGAATGAGGTTGTTAAAATAAAAACTTACCCCTGAGTAAATGGTCATCATAATGCTAAATCAAAATGGGTTGATCCAGAAGAATTCTAGATGAGCATCGCCACTTTGAAAGCACATATGAAGATGAGTTTAGGACATGATTGTTACTCTCTGAAAATGGTCAGCTGAGCAGTGAAGTAAATTGTTCCTGGTGAAAGCAACAATTTAAGATGTGGTCATCACGTGATAGGATGGGACAAGAGACTCATTCAGATTTCTCAATTTATTTATTTATTGAATGACGGTGTGTAGTGGAAGCTAGTGTTAGTTAGTTTTAGACTACAGCTTTGCGATGCTCATAATCAGAATTTTTACTTCCTTGTCTTTTTCTGGCATAGTCAGCTAAGTAATGATTTATATTTGATTTAATAGCATATCAATAAAGTTAACCTCATAAAACTTGAGATTCTCCTACTGCCACAAGAGTGTTAAACTGTACCAAACTGTGCCACAATGCCCATTTTGGAGACTTTGCCTGAACTGTTTGGAGTTAAACCATTCAGTTTATGCTTTATTTTATCAGGGCCGGCCTTTGCAGATATAATTTTCTATGATTTGATAGAAGTTTAGAGCTACAGCTGTATCATTCTAAATAAATACTCATATTCATCTTGAAGGTATTTGGGTTTGTTTTAGAGCCTGGGACATTTTTCATTGTGCTATGTACCATCTTCAATTATTCTTCATCAATGTTGCATATAGTGATATTTACACATCTTAACAATTCTCACAAAAGATGCCTTTACTATGACTCTAACAGTATTTAAATAGGCCTTGTGGATGCAGAGATATACTCATTTCATTATGGGTATGCAATTTTTGAGGCCTAAAATAATTAAGCACAGGGCTTAAAGGGACTAAATAAATTTCTGTTCTTATTTTGGTGCTACAGGAATAGTTAAGTGCCCGCTATGGTTAGAATTTAGCCCAAAATTGAAGCCATTGTCAGTTAAAGTCACTAAAGTCATTGTGATTCATTCTCTAAAGAACAAAATGCCAGTACATTTTATTTGGTAGGATAGCTGAAACCACTGACCATTTTTTTTAAGTGTTTCTGCTGGATGAAAGGCTAAGGGATCAACACTTTCCGCTTAATCTTGAATGTCATGTGAATGCCTGCACCAAATTCAGTAACAATCCATTCAACAGTGTTTGAGACATTACAGACATAAAATAAAAATTAACATTATGCAAATAAAAGTGACCAATCGATTTGACTGATCTTGCAGGGAACACAAATGCTTCTGCCAACATATCTATCGAAGTTAATATTTGTTGTTGAACACTGGCTCTACCTTTCTAATAAGATCCAAAACTAATTATTTCACCATCAATAACACATGCTGGTAAATGACATATTTTAATTTTTGAACTTTCAGAGTATGATGATGATTATGTGAGATAAAGGATGCAGCTGTGTATGATGTGATATAGAGCTTTGTTTTTTGTTTATATTTATGCCAGATTCTGTGGATGTATTTATGTAAATCCCATTACTTTCGGAGATTCATAAGAGTATTATAGACTGTGTAGGCTGTCTGTATATCTTTCTAGTTGCATGAAGCCAGGATATTAGGTTGCAAGATATAGCTGAACATACACACCAGAATTTTGATTAATTTAACATTACTTTGTCTGAGTAATCCTTTGATCTCTGCCTCTTACAAATGACCAGAAACACAAATGAGATCAGTTATAATTACCTCATTTGCTTCTTCAGCATTGCACATTGATGTGATTTTGTCTTGTTATAGAGGAAAAAAACGTGCCTGTTGGGCAGACATGTGCTGCTTAGAATGGTTTAGAAAATTGGAGCAGTGGAAATGCACCATTTAGAATATTAACACAGCATCACAGTTGTGTGCTGAAACTAATGCAGCAAAAGATTTTGTTTGCATATCCTCTTTATGCTGTTTTTTATGCAGAGCCCATAGAGTGTAAAAAGGGACAGCAGAGAAATGAGGAAAAAATGAAGATTTATAGCTTATGCTTAATTAAAATCTCTGGAAACTAATGGTGGGAAAATTTAAATATTCCTTATAGATTAAATTTCCCACTACTGGTCTGTTTCACAGAACTGTGAAGCAGACTGTGACCATCTCATGATCTCACCCATGTATAATGGAGTGTCCTACATGTAATTGGGAAGTTTGAGCTGTCCAGAAGTTGACAGCTCTCCATGAAGGCATGAGCCACCCAGTCCAGATGTGGAGCTTCATTCCTTATTTAAAGGCTTCCTCTTTTTCCAGATATGAGAGAATAATAATTCATTATAGTGCTTACCTATTAACCATCTCCTTTTTCTTTGTCTTCAAATGCAACAGCTTATTCATGTTTAATCGGCTGCTGCATTTGATCCAAATTTAAAGACAAACATGCTATTTAGGAGACCAAAAATGATAAATCTGATTATGATTACTTATTTTAGAAGCTTTGTGCTGCCTGAAAGTTTCAGGAACTGCACTGCTGATTAATACTGATGTAAAGAAGTTCTGAAATCTGAACACGAAGCCTGTTTAATTTCTTTCTGGTGCATAATTGGAAGATGATCTGAACTATTGTCACTAATTAAGCATAACAGCAAAAAATATGTCTTTGACAAGAATCTTGGACCAAAAATTTGCCACCAGCATATTAAGTATGTAGAAATGTGAAAAAAAAGAATGGCTGGAAAGACTTTGCACACATAAAGTAGATTTTTCATTTTTGTACTCAATGGTGCTGCTGTCACAAAAGTTCCTTGTAAGGTGAGGAAGTGGTGATTAGGATAATTGCTGTTGTCTTTTGTTAAATTTTAAAGGTGCAAATCATCGCTGGCAATTAGAAATGGATAAATGTACCTAAAGAAAAAGATCATTTCACAGGTGTAGCGGTAGTTAATCAGTCTGTTGAAAGAGACATGAGCTACAGGCCAAGGCTGGATTGCAACCTGTATCCTCCATACATGCAATGCCCAAACACGTCAATCTTTGTCTTTAGGTTGCATAAAACCTCTTTCAAAAATACAAACAACAACACACAAAAGTCTACTGATTTTCAAGGTACAGTGATTGTATCTTACTGCTGAATATACAAAGCCAATCTACACTCATGCCCAGTAATTTTTGTGTGAAAACACATTTGAATTTTTGAGCAATAGTGACAAACTTTTGACAATAGAAAATAAAGAAAATGCTCCAGATTTGTTAGTGCATAATAGGCCGATTGGACACAATGTTTAGAGGACACCTGAAATTTTTATGGGCAACATACATGCAGTAGTTTCAAAGAGAAGCTGACCATCATGACAAAAATGTTTGTGTAAAAGTGTTTTAGATATTGTTGTAAAAGTGTATGCCATGAAAAATGTTTTAAACATTTGGAGAATTTCCAGAAGATATTAATCAAGAAATAATACATTTATTTCCTTTAAATCACAATATATGCCTGGGTTTTTACAGTTTTAGACTTTAATGGATGATTTACAACCAGTTCTTTGGAGGTCATTGATGAAAACTGGTCCAAGCAGAGAATTAAAACAAAAACTTAATGTTGGGTCATTATCAAGGAGCTACAGTGATTTCTATTGTGAGACAGAATCCATCTTAATGATGAATTTTTTAAATGGCATTCAGCTTTTCCTGGCACTGCCACCAAAATATATCTGACAGCAATCATCGACTAAAACGTAACATGTGATGCCATTGGGGTACTCTTGAAATCTTTCACTATGAATTCCTTGGCAAAACTGTAAGTGGAACAAAAGTGGTGTGGAAAGCAAGTCAGGCTAGTCTGACTGGTCAAGCCATCTAAGGAGGTTAGAGGAATCAGAGCAGCAGCTTGCAACACACACCACATAATGTCAAAGACCCTGGCTGGTATCCTGTCTCCTCATCTGCTCCCTGCACGTCAAGATGGATGTTTGTCATTATCTGTATCTGGCTGGGATTCTGTGACCTTTTCCGGGTCTGTTGCCATCAGGGATTACCTATTGATCAAACGCTCCAACATACATGTGTGTACTCTTAAGTACATGTCTTTCACAGACAAGAGCTCGGCTACTGGCATATGAGGGACTGTAGGTGTTGAGGTACAAAGTGACGGCATCTGCATCTCCTTGACTGAGGTAATGAACATATTAAATGTGAATATTTGTCTCCTTGAGCAGGTTGATGGGTGTATCATCTCACAGAGGGTATTAAAGCTGATGAGGTGGTTTGAAGTGAGCAATATGACCAATGGACTGAAGAATGGGCCTCATAGGAGACAAAAACACACACCCACTTACTCCCTCTTTACCTCCCTAATACACACAAAAAGCAAAAGGGTTTTAATGAGAACACTAAGCTGTGATTGATGGGTAATGTATGCCCCAACTCTTCTTTATGTAGTCTTTTCTTCATATTCAGCAGCTAATTTAACCTCTTCAGGGTCAAGCTCAGGTTGCTCTCTAGGAGAACTCGATATGCAGAGTGATCAATGATGTGATCATTGTGCTATTTTTCAAGGAGTCCCTCTGCAGTGTTTGGAGGCTCCACTATTGCCCTCATTGACACACAAATCTTTCCTCTGTATCCCCTTAAATCAAATATGGACTGAAATATCTGCCATAATGATGCTTAGCTTGGGGTCATCAGTGTCATGTGGATATCAGCAGGCGTGCGTTGAGCAATTCAGGCAGCTGTCCACTGACTTTTCCTACACCTGATAGTTACTGTATTGGTTATTGATGAAGCACAATAGCTATTCAACCTTCAGCTTGTCAAAGATTTGAAGCACTCTGCTGTACGGGTGATGCATTTGCTGTTGAAGGCAGCAGCCGCAGCAGAGTGTTTTTGAATAAACAGAAAAAAGAAGGCTTTTAAAATGCAGTCATGTTTTATTTAGGGAAAAATCCCAAATCAAAGGGAATTGTTTTGGATTTAAAAGGTTCTTTGATGAGTGATCTGTGATAAGAGGACTCTGTAAGTACTGCTGTATATTTAGCCAGTGTCTTTCTGTCTTTCACTTAGCAGAGAACAATAGCAGAGCTGATTGTTTGTATAAAGTAGTAAATATCTTAAGCTACATCTAGGGAACTTATATTTCTTATATTTATATTGAACTGTATGATTTAAAGTCATTTGGCATCTGTTTTAATTTCCTTTATGTGTGTGGATTTCAACACACATTTTCAAGAACCCACAGTACTCACTCACTTTTTTTTTTTTTTTTTAGATAACTATGAGATCAGTTTTGCTCTGTAGAAATCAATATTACCTGAAAGAAAAAAGCTGTAAAGCATACAGATTTAAAACAGAAACGTTCTTGCTGCTTTACAAACATACAGCCATGTTTCTATGACACTGAATGATGTCCCACTACAGTGGTTAATATTCAAGAAACACAAATAGAATAAAAAACTTGGAATTTGAATCAGTACTCATTTGTATAAGGTTAATTTCTCTTTATCCTTGTTAAAACCCAAGAAAATGAACTTGAAAATGGTTGCATATAAAACAACACACATACCACAGATTTGTTTAGCAAAGAATTTTCCTCATAAAATCCTTATTCCTTCTACCAAAGCTTGAACATGACAGATATTTAATACAGAACAGATACTCAATTATAGCTAAAATTAAACATCACTTATATTAGGGATGCTCAGCCGATTTGTAATGTGTGTCTGTGTTTATTCTACATCCATGTGGTCATGGTCTAACTGATTTCTGCATTGCTTGAAACCGGCTGTGTTTGAGTTCAATTTCATGCATCCCACAGTTGTTCCTGCAGGCTTGCGTAGTTACACAGACTTCAAATGTGATCAATTTAACCAGACAATTTGAAAACTAGTTATTAAATACCCCCCACCCACCAACCCCTCACACACACACACACACACACACACACTGCAGTGTTGCGTTAGTGTACTCTCTAACCATGTACTCTCTTGCTTCAAGTTCTCATCTCTTTGTTGGATCTCTCTTTGTGATTCTTTTTGTTTGGCTCACCCTGACCGAAATTCACCAAGAGAAAGACTGAGTCGTTAATGTCTTTTGACAATTTGTGTGTCCTTGTCAAGTTTGCTGAGGTCTTTTAGCATGTGTTACTGCTGACAACAATAGGCTGTTGCTTCACTTGCCAGCTTCAAAGAGCCTCAGCTTTTATTCCAAATTACTTCTCTTTTTTTTCTTTTTTACTTTTATTTTTACCTTTCTGAAAGCCTTTGTATGATGATCATGGACTAGCTGTTCTTATTCATGATAATAGCCACTGACTCTGTGTCAGCTTTAAGTTTATTGAATGTTAAAGTTATTAAAGCACTTGGTCCATTCATATATTACATCATTAACATTTTTGATTGATTAGTACTGATGAAATAATTGTTTTTACACTATACATCTGAATAGTGCATGCATGTAGAGTGGTTCCCAAGTTGTGGGGGAATATAATGTAAAACAGAATAAAACATGTATAAAATATGTCTTTAAAAGAAAAAAAGTTGTATCATACCATGTCTCAGTGTATTTATCTCAGCATACTGTAGATTAAGGCTTTGAAACACCCGGTGCATGATGGAAGTGTTAGGATCCATTACAGCAACAGCATTATGGTAAAATCTGGCACGAAGCATCCATGAGGCAGCATCAACCATACATTTCAGAGTAAACGCTCCACAACCTTGTCAGGTAGCTTGTTAGAAGATGTAGTGGGTATTGTCACTAGGCAAATGCTGTGCATGTTTTACTGGAAAAACTTGTCATCATAAGATGAGACATTATACTTTTCACATTACAGGTTCCACCATGTGATACATGCATGATGAATAGCTTTCTGGGAGCATCCTCCAGAGTAAAGGCCTTGACGTGTGTGGATGAGATTTATGGGGTTTGTAAAGGATGACTCTGCTGGTTTGATGAAAAGAAAGATTTTACATTTTTTAATTGTGTGCAGCTTTGAAATGAAGATGACTTGCTCCACTCTGAAGGCCTGGCTCAGGACAAATTTGTATTTTATCAGAACATAACCTGTAATATTTTCCTAATCGTCAATAGCTGCGTTTCCATTACAGTTTTTTGCAAAATAAAAGTTCTAAAATTTCGACAAAGTGCAGTTACGATTTGCCGGTGTTTTCAGTGAATGGTGTGTAGCACATTCGCTGTTTTTTTTTTGTAAAATCTTGTCTCACGAGACTCCACTTTGAGGAGGAAGGAGATTTCTTATTCTTTGTAAAACTCTGCATTTCACTGTTGTTTGAGAGCATGGAAGTTTTATTTTTCTCTTTAATTGTTTGTAAAAAGATTTCTGACTCCTCTGTCTTCCTCTGTCTACTCATACCACGCCATACTACGTCACGTCTGGTGATGTGTAAATGCGGAAAAAGTGTTTACATTACACTTTTGCGAGATATTGACAGGTCTGAAAAAACCACCTCAGAAGCGTAAAAACTTTTTAGTGATATTTGAGAGGTTTTTCGAAATTTAGGTGTTTCCATTACAAGTTTTTTTTATTGCGATATTTAGGTTTTGTGCAATTCTAGGGGTAATAGAAACACACCTAACGAGTATATCATCTACTACTATAATGGCTAAAACTGATGTAGCATCAATAAATTCCATTTCTGGTGGATTAAATTAAGCAGAGCTGTACGGACAAGTTCTGGAATGGGTTCAGTGAAATTAATACACATATATGTTTTCAACACATATCCTTGGACATCTGTATGTTTAAAGGGTTAAGTCATAAGTGTTTTGACAAGGAAATTACTGTTCATATTCTAAAGTGGCACCAGTAAACTTTGGCCGATTATTAACCCTGAAAACTCCTAATGGCTAATTTGGCATTAATCTTGCATTCTGCTCCAGGCAGGAACACAAGAAACACAATGCTGCTGGGCGACCCCAACAGTGTAGATAATGAATGTCACTGTACCAACAAGATGAGTTAAAAGTGTTTTTAAGATCAGCGTTTTTTTCCTCAAAATCTGAGTCAAGTGAGAAAGCAGTTTATAAATGCTGCAGCTCAATCTTCGACTTTCGGTCTGATTATATAGTTTATTTATTAATTTACATGTTTGTAGTCTTATAGCAAAATACACCCATCCATTCATTAAAGGGTTATTTTATCTCATGAATAAAAAGGTTTATACTAACCATACACACCTGGGAAATCAACTAAAAAATCCACGCAGTGGATTGTGGCAATGTTTCAATGCATGCTTTGCACATAGTTTACAATATTCCTTTCAAATGTGATCAGGCTTGCAAAATCAATGATCAGGATTTCTATAGCCACTGAGTTTTGATTTAGCCTGGATTTCAATATTGTTTTCATTTGAAGCCTTTTGAAAATTAGCATTACATGGTAATGGGAACTTGTAACATTTAACATACGATGCTCTATTCCTTGTTGTAACTAGTGCTCAACTTTGCATCAGGTCTCATCTCTTACAGCTTATTATAATCCTTCAGTTATATTTTATAGCAAGCACCAAGACAGAAATAAATTCCATGAATTCTCCCGGTCTCTCCTGCTTTCAATCACCTGGACACATTTCACCACACTTCTCAGCCCTTTTGCCTCTCTCCTGCTTACCTCCCTCTTCTCTCTCTGCATGGGATGTGCCTCACCGACGGCGAGTCTGTTTTGACGGCTTTGCGTTCTGCCAGCGGGACGTCAACTTCAACGTTCCCCGCCGTCCATCACTGCCTGCCGTGGCACCTATATGCATTAAATATCAAGCTTTGTGGAAGGGAAGAGTCACAGAATATGCTCGCTTGGCAGATCTGAAAGGAATCTTTCCTCGTCTGATCATTAAGCTGAGTTCTCACTCTCGCTGAAACAGTTGGTGAAGAGAAGCTTTTAATATTTCCCTGATGTAAAAGTGCCATGGGAGCGTTTGAAAATTGTATTAAAGCAGGCTGACTTCAACACACACATGCAGATACACACATTCTTCTGTACTTTCACACACTCACACATGTACAAGGTAATGCAATTAACAAACTAATGCTCTTGGTAAATTCTAGGTTTGAGAGAGTGAGATAGAGGAGGGGGGGTTCTCCCACTGGACTTGAGCTGATGCAGCACTGATGACACACTTTTCAGGTTGAGGTTAAGTTCGTAACATGTTCACAAGCAAACTTCTTTTAATTAACAAGCATTAGGTGAAAATGCACTGCTTCATTTTCTTGAAAAGTTACTTTTGATGCGTTCCCACGCTTAGCTGACGCTCAGCCGACAGTCAGCTCGGGTTGATAATTGAGCTATCAAGTCATGATTTGATCTGTGCACATTCAGGCTGATGTAACAAGCAGTTTAACTGTTGACACTTCTGCAAATCTCTCCCTCTGTTGAGCTTTCAACCTCTGATATTGCAAGAAAATCCTGTCGATTTTGTCAGTTTTTCAACAGTTCACAAAGTAGAGTGCAACATATTTGACAGATTTATAATACATATTTAGTAGTTTGGCTGGATCCCGGAGTCATAAAGTAATATACCGGTGGGACAATGTCAACTGTCAAATAGAGCAAGGGTGAAGAAAACACAAGGATTTCACAAGGTGTGGGTATTATGACAGCTGTGGAGAAAACTGCTGCTTTAGAATATGAACAGGTGTCCTTTATTCTCCAACAGATGCAGCCAGTCCTGTGTTTACTACTAAAATTTAGCTTTGTTACTGCTGCAGTTTGAAATGTAATGAAAATCTATTGTCCTTCATATTTGTGGATTATGAGTTGCTTGTGAGTTGACAGAGACAGGTGTGAACGAAGCTGCTGCACTTCTAAGCTGCATGAATGCAGAACTGATGCATGATGGGTGACAGCTGCACGACCCTCACCACGCATTGGTATTCCTATCCAACCCTATTCTCCATCACAGTGACATAACCCATTCAGTCCTAATTAAAACATGAGCTGTGATGTATGTGGCTGCACCATATTGTTAGGGCATCATAAATAACTGGTGAAAATTGAAGGATTCATTAAACTGGTAATGAGTATAGAGACAAAGTGCTTTTGGCATTAATGTCTTCATATGGATTTCTCTTTGATTTATTAATTTATTAAACATGTGACTTCTATACAAATTTTCTGTTTTCTGTTGCTCTTTTTAGATGGTTTCATTGTTTATTAATCACCAGGTTAAGGGCAGAATTAGCAAAAAGGTTTAGGACATTGCCCATGAATTGCAACATACCTTCTTTATTCACTCTTATTCTTCAGGGGCACACAATGAAAGTAATCAATTCTTTGTTCTAATTAGTTTAAAGTCAGATGCAATCTATTTGAGTACTTGATACAAGTACAGAAACAGAGATTATGTATGGATACTCCCACTCTAAATGCTCTAGGATTGGTTAGATGTAGATAACATGATTCACTATAAATTTATTTAGGGTCTTATGTCACAAAAATTCAGCAAACATGAGCCCACAAAAATAATTAAGTGGTCTTTAATTGTTATTTCCATATAACAAAACTTGTTCATTTGTGATAACAAATTAATTATATTAATAATCATGATGAAAACTAAAGAATATCATTGTAAAGCCATCAGGTGTGTTATGTTGGTGTGTCTAGATGGCATCCTGACAACTATAGCAGCTGATTAAAGCAGGAAATGTCAGACGGCAAACAGGGACGGCCTGATGATTTCAGCAGTAATGTGTATTTGAGCAGCAGTTGGCTGCAGTTCAGAAGTGAGATTTGGTCCACATTTCCTGTTTGCTGACAGTTAAAAGATACTGTCTGCTCAAATAACTAAACTGGAGCAAATGCAGCAGAATTGGTGTTTTTCGATACATCTCCCCTGTAACAGCCCTGTTGGGGATCTTGGAAGCTGAATTCAGGTAGAATCTAAATGAACAAAATGCTCATTTTTGAGTTCTTATCATTATCTTGTGATTGAAAGAAAACACAGTTTGTTTTCTCATGGTAACAGTTTATTTTACTTTGTTTACTCAGAAGAACAAAAGGCAGATTTATGGAAATAAAATGAATTTAGTTCTTTATCACAAGAAATTAACTTTGTTATCTCAAGATGTCAAAACAACAGTTGGTATTAGCAATGCCGATTAATAAAGTTTTTTCTCAGGTTTCATAACAGCTGATATTTAAAGTATAATTTAAGTAATTTTTTACAGTTTTAAATGCTCTTGTCTTCTGAGCTTTTGAAGCCAGTGCTTTTGCTAAAACCATTGAAAATAGCACAGTTAACTAACCCAGTCCTGCTCACCTGCTTTAATCTTTATCACAGTCTACCTCTCGTTAAAATGTGAATACTCATTATTATCTAAAACACTGTTTAATGTAGAGTTCCTTGGAAATCTTTAAAAAGAAAAAACATCCTTTTGACCTGTTGCTGAGAAAAATTATGACATCCATAATGATAATGTAGCCAGTGTTTCCCACAGGTTCACAGCCTTGGGGAGGGGGATTTAGAAATAGAGATATATTATAAATAAACAGGATATAGATATTAGTAACTTTAAAAATGGCTCTGCTGAATCATGTACTCATGAACTCTGTAGCTGTTACACGTAACTTTCGTATTACAGTGTGAATTTGACATGATGATAAAAAAATGTAACCATCATGTTACAGCTACACTCAGATGTGAATTTCACATTGCATTTTCAAACCTCATCAAGGAGTCATTTTCCATAAATGACTGAAATGCTGTGACACAAAACTCAAGGCAGAAAAAAGTTAAACTTTTTAAATGTCCTGATGAAAACAATTTCATTCAGTGAAGTTGCTCTAAATATTCTTAAATTTCAGATTAACATATTAACATTAAAACCTACAAAGAATATTGGATCCATTTTAAGCCAGTACGACTCAGAAACTACTAGAATGATGATATAATGGCAGGGGAAGCAATAGTATCTCAACAGTATCAATCTGAAACAATCAGTATGATTCAGACTCTGATCTGGAAGGATTTCGAACCACTAAATGACAGCCTGTCTGACTCATCTGGGAAACTGAAGCTTAGACAGCTGTTGCTGATGTATTTTTATTACCATGATGTAAAGATGAAATGTGTTTGTACTGCAGTGTTCTTTTTATTTACTTACCTCAGAAGTCTGAATGTGTAAAATGCATTTGATTGCTGTGTAATCCAAACATATAATAACACCTTTAACATGACAGAATATTACAACAGATGGTAAGAAAGGCAGAAAAAAAAAAAAACCCAGAAAGAACGTCATCAGAACTTTCTTTCTGTTCTCCTCCACCAGTGTGACATGTTTACTTTTAAGATTGTCTGGTGAGATAGATCAACAGCAAGCCTGACAGTTCAAGGAGTTCAAATATTTGGCATATGAGTCAAACATTTTATTCAGGTCTGTCACAGAGGTGTCGCTCTGAAGAGATTTGTCATTCCCAGTCCTTGTCAGGTTCTGGCTTTGACTGAGGCTGCACTCAGAGATGCAGGGTATGGAACATTACTGTAGCTATAATACAATCAACTTCTAAATTGTTCTCATATAATTTAGTAGCTCCCCTTTGGAAAATAAACTCATTATTCCTGGTTATCTATAATGTTCTTGTAATTGGAAACTAAAATTATTCTCACCCAGTATGAAATTGTGTTAAGGTCTAAGTGGATTTTATTATCGTAACAAACTTGGTAGTGATATTAAAATATAATATAGAAATTGCTTTGCTTTCAGCGATTAATGTAATTTTATTTTCCATTAAATGTTTGCACATTCTTATCTAATTTAATATCTTGGTGATTTTATGGATATAAAAAAAACACTTTGTGTGTTATCTTTACTGCTTTGTGACAATAAAGTAGGCCTTAGTAGTTTGGCTGTCAGATTTAATAACATATCAATATAAATTTGCTTTGAAAACGAATATCGGCTAGGCATGCCGTATAAGTAGAAAACATAATAATTGGATCAACAAGATCCATGCTCTTTTTTTAATCCATAAAGCTGCACTGTAACTGGTATTTTTATATTAAAGACAATTAATCTAATCATAAAAAAAAAGTTAATGTGTAGCCCATTGTAAGAAATCTGCAGCAAATTTTCTCTAAACTGTCAAATTGATTCTATTTATATTCAGGTCCACAGTTTTAGAATCCTGTTTGATTTAGTAGGAAATTAGAGAATTACTCTTGTCTTGCAAATGAAATGGAAATTTATATATATATATATATATATATATATAAATAAGGGCAAGTTTTTGGACACGTCATGATGACACACAAAAAACAAAAAATTGCCACCTGGACTTAATTAAACTCATAGGTATGAGCCTCCTTATGTATAACTACTGCGTAAGTGATTATCTTTCAGCTGCAACAAGTTATTTAACCCCAAATGCTGAAATGAGTAGCTTCTCATGTCTTATATAACCATGTCAAAAGACACGTCCCCTCGGTCATGGAACAGATGTTAGTCTCTTTAAGCAAAAAATCACTGGCATGCATCAAGAGAGGTAACATCTGAGAAGATGCAGAAACTACTAAAAACTGTCCAACGCATTATTAAATCTGGAAGGATAGTGGGGAACCATCATCTTCAAGGAAGAAATGTTGTTGGAATAAAAATCCTGAATGATCATGATTGGTGATAACTTAAACTTTTGCTTAAATCCAATTGAAGAAAAACAACAGTAGAACTCAGGGCTGTGTTTAATAGTGAAACTAAGTATGCTTCCACATGAAAATCAAGGAATTTGAACTGAACAGCTCTGTAACCATGAGAAAACCACTAATCAGTGAAGTTAACTGGAGAAGAAGGCCTCAATTTTCCAGGAAACATAAAGATTGGAGTCTGGAAAAATTGAAGAAGGTCATGTGGTCGTATTAGTCCAGAGTGATGGGAGCATCAGGGTAAGAAGAGAACCAGATGAAGTGATTAACCCATCATGCCTAGTACCTACTGTACAAGCCTGTGTAGGGCAGTGCTATGATCTGGGATTGCTGCTCTTGGTCAGGTATAAGTTCAGCAACATTACAGTATGTGTCTAAAGAATGACGTCAGCTGACTACCTGAATATATTGAATGAGCAGGTTATTCAATTAATAGATTTTTTTCTTCCCTGAATGCATGCAAGATATTGGTGAAAAATTAATTCCACAGGGGATGGAAATAAATATGGTGACATTGCAGAAGCTTATTGAAACACTGCCACAGCAAATATGTGAGGTAATCAAAGCTTAAGGCGGTCCAACGAAATATTAGACTGTGGAACCTGTTCTTTGGTGGTGAAAGGAAGGGTATCGACATTGAAAGTGCTGAGAAAGCAGCATGATTGATGGTAAGGTTCTTCTGCTTTGAACTGAAGGGCAAACCATTTGATGTCTGACATGTTTGCCCTATCAACATTTTAAAAAAAATTCTATATTTTATTATTGTAAGGGTTTTATACTAAATCTCATGTCAGTGTTGGCATAAATTTTTAATTATAGTAGAAACTACATCATGTATTATTTTAAGAACTTATAACAACTAAAAAAAAACCTAGCACTCTTCCAAGAGTTTAAGATGTCCATTCGTTGCAATCTTTTTTAGCTAGGCAGAATGTAATAATATGTATAATAGCGCAGCTCAAACCTTGCAGCTGACTGCAGTGGTGAATTTCTTTTCCACATATTTATTATGTGCTCATGATTTTTTTCCCCCCATTTCTCCTGTCTTGATCTCCTCTTTTTCTTTTTTTCCTCTCATCCTTTCTCCTCATCTGTCATATTTCTTCTTTTTCTTTCAGCCTTTTTTTCTTCTTATCTCCCTACCTATCCCCACCTTCTCTCTATCCTCCCCCCTCTATTTCTCTATGGCTTAGCTGTGGCCTCTAGGCCTTCATTACCCTGTCATTCCACAGTGGCCACTCATTTTTTGACCTGGCGTCATTGTGGGATTAATGTTATCTCTATCTCTGTCACTTGCTTATCCATTTTCTAGACTCTTGAAATAAAGCTCTGCCAGATGCGTGATGTACTTCAGATTACCGGAGGCGGGAGGCAGGTATGAAAATCCTGCAGATTAGATGCCCTTCCTCAGTCTGAGGAAGATGTGTTGCCAAGCATCTTAGAGATACACTGATACACTCTAAATCCTAAATCCTCGGAAGGTATGCTTTTCTTCTTTGATTTTCCCCCCTAATGTTTAAGAAAAATTATATATATTGTTGAGCATTTAAAATAAAGCCTAGCTTTTATGGTAACCATTAATGTGCTATAAAATCACTGCAAAATTACACTCTAATATTTAATCAGGATGACTTTAACAAGATTAACACTCAAGAAGCCTGGTTAATTGATAGAAGTGGGCACCACCGTCTTTCAGTTACGCTATCCAGTGGTCACCTCTATCTACTTGTATGTACCTCACAGAAAAGTCTGCATTAATCAAATATAGTTTACTAACCACAATCTGTCTCAAGTTAATAAACTAATTCTTGTTACGCTCAGCAGCTTGTTATTTTAGCAGCCCCACTGTCATGATCCGTGGTTACATGGAGTAGGGTGCTGAGGCAAATTTATTTATATAGCACATTTCATATATAAGGGAACCTAATGTGCCGTACATGATCACAAGAAACAGAAGGCAACACTTTCATTGAGGCACATATGATACAGATGTCAATGGAAAATACACTGGTATCATCACCATCAACAACATCTTTGTCATCATCAATGTACATATTGAAGAAATATTTTCAAAAAGAGAAAGTACCTATCATAAATAAAAGCTGTGACAAATAAAACAGCTTTAAGGTTTGAAGCTGAGTTTAGATTTTTTGGAAGCTTGTTCCAGATATACATAAAACCAAAATGCTGGTACTGCTTGTTTAGTGGCTGGAGGCAGGTGGATGTAAAAATGTAAAGTTTATTTAAATAAGAACAAATGGTGCTACAAAGGGAGGAAGTTTCAGAAACAGAAAAAATGAAATTAAATGAAATTAAATTATTAAAAAAATAAAACAAACAAAAAACTTAAATGAGAAAAAACAGGTCAGACAGACAAACTGACTGAAAAGCAAGGCAAAAAAAAAAAAGATCTGGCAGAAAAGAAACCTGGCATAAGATATGCTGAGGGGAAAAGAATAAAAAAAGAATACGCCCATCTATAAACTAAGGCAGGAAAGAAGAGAAACCGGAAAAAGAAACTGTACGTTTATATCAGTGGTTATGGCTACCTGTTTACTGGACTGCTCTCCTTTATCCCAGAATTTAGTGCAACCACAACATATAAACATACTTCTGTGAAAAAAGGGATATTGATGAAGTATGTCAGACGTACTGAGCTTCTAACCTTCTCACGTGGGACATCATTGTACTTGTAAATGGAACCAATTTTATAGCAAAGACCCTGTTTAGAAAAGAACATTGTTTGGATCATCATTTCTGCCATAAGGCCTCCCTGGCCGTAAATGCCTGGATCTCAACAACACTAGATTTTCCACCCCAGGTGCAAATAACATTGGTGAACACCAACAAGAACAAAAAATTGCCTTAATTGGGTTAGTATGTAATAGAATTAGTTTGGTATCAACATTCAGTAAACAGTAAATGGTTACCACAGTCTTGTTTCCATGTACCTATGTGTCCATATGACTTAACCACAAGTATTTCCTATGAAATACCAGATTCTCCACTTTCCATTTTTTGAGGTACTTAAACTTGATCTAAAGCTTGTAAAATATGTATACTTTTGGTGTGAATTTCAAAAAGAAAAGATGTGGAAGAGTTAGGAACAGAACCGCCAGAACACACAGTTGGGACAACATACTCTTCCACCAGAGCCACAAGGACCCAACACAGACCAGTGGTTTATTTCCTGAGCCTCTAAGTGGAGCTGTCTGTGTTTATTTGGTTCCCTGTATCAGAGCCGCAATGTTAACATAAAAAAAATAAATACAAAAGAAAAATATCATGGGTCAACGTATGAGTTGAACTTTGGTCTAGAGTAATATCTGTTTTCTGTTGCTTTCATTGACATTTTAAGCCTTCATCCTTTCAGATGATGACAAGACCAGTCGATTTCTATGGAGTTTGAACCAGGCAGAGTGCAGGGCAACAGTCTATCAGGCTGGAATCTAAATAGTTTTTCAAAACCGCCTTCACCTTTTTGACCTTATTGATATTTGGCAGCATGACATGAGGGAATGTAAAGTTGCACACTGATTGTATTTCCCGCCACTAAAATTGGTAAAAAAAAAAAAAAAAAAAAAAAAAAATTTGGACAGATGGGGTCAACTGTGATTTTGCATATGATTCACACACCAGCTAATGCACATTAGGTAGACTGTGTATGTTTTAAAGGCTGGATTTGCCCGAAAGGGATTTCTATGGTTGATGCCAATTTTTAACAATTGGGGTAGCTGATAGATGAATTTTTTAAAAATAATATTTACTTATTTATTTTTAGAAATTGCTTGGCATTTGTAATATCACATACTACAAAAGTCAGGATAAAGTGCACAAACAGTAAAATATTTACTGTTTATTTACAAGTTTACAAATGTAACACGAAAAAGTTAATGTAAATGTAAAATTTAGAACTTATTTCTCTTATTGCACATTTATATCTGCAATGCTCAAAGCCATACTGAGATTTGTGATTATGTTGTAGAGACTAAAACTTTAGTTAGGCTGTAGACATTTAATAAGTGTGCAGTACCAAGCGTAGATGGACATTTAAGTCAGGCAGCAAAAATTGAATTATGATGAGATTGATTTCCTTCTGTCCGGCTGTCAGCAGCTACTACTGACCTGTAATCATAAAATTGTGCCTGCATTTGATATAATTGCATCAGGTAATTTTTTTTCTAATATGTGTCTAGGATGGCTTTATTTACTTAATTTTTAATTATTTAATATTATTAAATCTAGTATGTAATTTAATCTTTTTTTAAAAATATAAGTTGGCCGAAATAATCAGACAGTTGATTAATTGATCTTCTTTTATTGTCCCTAATTAGTATTAAACAGCTTTAAGAAGTATAATCAGTAAATTAAACCTACTGACATCTTTATTTTTTAAATTTCTTTAAACTGCATTGCTTGATTGTTTATGCTCGCATGAAGTTGCATTCAGTGCCACTTAGGCGTCCTCCTCAAAAAGATATTGATCGATGCAGTTTTAAGGCTGTGTCATGTTAAAGAGGATGTGGAAAAAAAAGGAAATGCCATTGAAATGACTGTATCTTTATCGTATTGCACATTTGTTAGTTGTGAAATGTTGTGAAGTTAGAGGGTTCATCCATATAATCAGAGCTGATGGTTGTTTTCTGCTGTTTATCCTCATCGACTGTCTATTATAACCAATTTATGCCTAACTCATTCCATTATTGATGTTTACATTGAATTGTAGATACATTTCTGGCAGCTACTCAACCAGAAAGAGTCTCTCTGACCTTCATGACTAATGACAACGTCTATTCATCTGAAGAAAAGTGAGGGAGGAGAGAATGAAGTACTCTAGGAATAACAAAACAAAGCTATGAGAATGAGAGACACTGCCAGTTTTTAAATGTTTTAACCCTCCCACATCTTGTTGGCAGTGGCAGTGTCACCCATGCTATTACTGTGCTTCACTGAACTAAGCAGTAGACTGGCTGAGCACGACTGAACTGCTGTAGCAACAATCACCTTTAGTCTTTGTAGTAAAGGAATTACAATGATGTAGAATATGCTGTTTGGTTATTTACTGGCCTGTTTCACAGACAGGAAATGCCCGATAGATTTTCCCTTATCACTGTGAAGATGCTCTTACTATTTTAAATTTAATGATATCTGTAGCATAAAACATATGAGTAGACGTGAGACAGTAGATTATGTTCATTATAATATCTTCTTTCTTTATATCTTTATGTTGGACTTCCAGTCCCCCTCACCGTCTCACTAAATTGTGCTTTGCACACTTTGCAACCACAACATCATGTTGGAATTACTATACATGTTTGCTTTTATATTTAAATACAATAATAAAAAAAAGAGGTTGGTTACCAGACATGCAGCAATACCATGATGATTTGAAACGGCATTTACGTCCCATTTGACACTTATATAGAGAAGAAAATAAAACAGTTTTATAAAGACAATGTGTACATTCTCATACTCATAGCCATATATTTAATCGTGTTTCAAAATAATAGTAATCCTCAGTCATTGGATGAATTTCTCCACATATTCACTTAATTTGATAGCTTTAAATGATTGATAGTTGTGTTGTTAAACATTTATTTCATTTGCTCAGAGCAATTATATTGTGGTATTTTGCAGTAGTCCTCACAGCTGGTTTGTTGAACATGTGGCTTTGTTGTGATTATTACAGGAGCAGGTGTGCACTGAGTAAAGTCACAAGTCTCACACTACAATTAGCAATCAAAGCACCATCTTCCTCTTCAGCTAATCAGCCATCTCAGGGCGACATGGATGCGATGACTGTGATCAAACAGCAGCCTCCAAGTTTGTAAATGCTGCACTTCTTGGCTCAAGAGTATTATTTGCAGACTGAGAGATGCAGTGCTAAACAAAGTAATGATAATAGTTCTTGCACCTCTTATGTTCCATTAGCATATGAGGAAGATGGTAATATTCTTTTACAGAATCAGAATGAAAAGCAAACATCAGGAACTTTATCCACATGTGTTAAGCATCTCCTGCATCCTGTTCACACTTAACCGCTCACGCAGATTTATGTCACAGCTGCTACCTCCTCCAAAGGTCTTTAGCATGATTTATGCATCCTGTTTTTTTATGATGGTGATGATGGCAAGAAAAAAAATACCCACAGAAGACAAACAAGTCTTTGGAAGCAAGGAGACAGTGTGAAAGAGAGCCAGAAAGGCTGTGAGAGAGAGGTGACAGAAGGGTTCAGTGTCTAGATTTAGGTGCCAGTGTATCCAGTGTTCACTCACGTAAACATTGCATCTACGCAAATATTTCACACAGGCAACAAAGATATGTGGCTCTGACATTTTTTTCCCTTCCGTTCTTGCTTCTGTCTGGCTACATGGCTCATCTGTCTGTCCTGTTTCACCTACAGGCAGACATCTGCCCAGCTAGGATTAAGCAGAGCGGGAAGCTCGATTAAATGGCTTTGGCAACTGTCTTCTCATACATCTTAATAGAATTCACAAGCCTCTTCCTTCTCCCTGTTTAAGGTAAAATCCAGCTTGGATGTTTTATTTCGTTTAGTTTAATTTATCTGAAGTGAGCGGTCTCTTTGAGTTGACAACTGGCTTATTGCGCTCATGGGTAGGGCAGAGCAGATTAGTCAATTAAATGAGGACATGGAGGAAAAGGTTCTCAGTTTATGCTCATCCTTAAGCGTCTATTCTGTCACCCTAAAGTAGTCACTGAGGGAAATCAAATGTCCAGAAGAAAAATGCAGTACATCCCTATAATGGCTCAAATGGGGGGGGGGGGTCACTTAACTAACAAGAAGCCCACAAACTCCTTCAACATGCACAATAAAAATTAGACCCAATTTTACATAAACGAAAAAGAAAAACGTAAAGTTATAATGGCCTTGCTATGTAAACGGCATTTTCTGATCACCATTACCCAAATAATGTTAAACTTTGGATAAAGCATGATGAAATATAACGTTGTGGACTAAACTGGAGTTTTGCCACATTTTGTCACAAACTCTGAGCAGTTGTTGAACTGCTTCATGACCAATACACTAGTACTGCATTTAATAACAGCCAGGAACTCAGATTTCCAACCAGGATATGGAAAAAGAATAAAAGAAAATGCCACTAGCAGTAGTGTTAAAGCAGCTAGTGGCATCTTAGATGGGAATGATTTGTCAATTCTTTATATGCCACAAAGGTAGTATACCGAGTAAACCTCTCACTTCTAATTTTTGCCTATAATCTTGTTCCTCCAAAGACTTTTTTGAAAATATTATCTTTTTTCACTCATAAAGTTAAGCATAGAAAGTAACTAGTGTCAAGAATGTGTTGTGAAAAGCAAATTAAAAATGACAGCCTTGTTTGGTGTCACTCTTTGTTGTGGTTGAAATTGTTTAAATGAACCTTCACAGAAATATTCCGATATGAACATTTTCATGATCAAAATGAGGTCATATTCAGAGTCAGCAATAACTGAATGAATCTTTTTGGAGTGTCCTGATCTTACTTGCACTAAACAGACATACATACACCATCATGGCAATATCATTTCCAAATGGAGTTTCTATGATGTCTTGCAACACACCACTTCCTGACATATTATCTTGTTCCACTCAGGCCGAGTCCAATGCAGAGGAGGAAGGCTGCAGTGAAAAAGAGTAGATGTTCTTTTGGAGCTTGGGAAGAAAACCATTCAAGTTTTCACGTTATGAAGGAAATTAATATAGTTAAGAGTTTTATTGGGCAAAAATTTTGCTGTGTAATAGGGGTGCCCAGCACTTCACTCATTAATTGGACAATGCTCCTTAACATGTAAGCAGGAATACAAATGAAATATCCTAAATGTACTACCAGGACCCATGTAAACACCATGTTTTGTTTGTAAAAACAAAATAAATAGTCAAAAGTTGTGCATGAACACTTTCACATTATTAGTTCAAGTTAAAAGTTCAGAAAAGGCAACGGACTCACCATCATGAAGCCAAGTCTCTGTTATAAACATAGAATCCAACTTCTGGGATTCAAAGAAGTCTTTGAGCAGGAAAGTTTTGTTTGCCAGCGATCTGGCATTGACAAGTGCCAGATGCAGAACAAGGTCCTGCTTTACCGGTAAATCCACACAATCCAGAGGACAAAGGTTGGAGAAATCCACCCCACGCTTGCGAACTTGGTGGCGGCGAGGAAGAGGAAGAGGCGCCGCCATAGGAAAGGGCCGGCACCAAGCAGGTAGCGGATCAGGAGCAACAGGCCAGATCCACCGTAAGCCAAACTCAGCTGTTCGACAAGAGGGGCAGGATCCGGAGAAAAGATCCAGGAAACCACCACTGGTGGAGCACAAGCGGGCCCCGAGCCTCACTACAACACCACCCCGCTTTCCCCGTTTCCTGAAGCGCTTCCTGCGGGGAATGACGCAGGGAGCACGGCACAGGTAAGCTGGAACTGCAGACAGGCGAGGAGGAGGAGTACCAGCTGTAGGAATCTCTAACCTGAACTGTAGAAGCTGTTCACAAGCCACTCGGATGTTAAGAAGTGACTGGCGATCATAAACAAAATGAGCAGGAGCAGTATAAAAGCAATCACTAATTGAAAGTACCAAAAACAAAACCAGAAGGCCGAGGAAACCTGACAGACGGCAGGCCGTGCACACTGCTGGCGCCATCTTGCCAGAAGGCAATTAAGTTCAAACAACAGTACAAAACAGCAGTATAAATTAGGTGTAAAAACAAATAACACGAAAAGGACACAAAGCTATAAATAGTAATAAAAACTTTTTTTTTTTAATGCACAACATGGGTGAATTGATTTTTCTGTGTAGTGCAGGTAGCTACAGCAGCTCTCACTGTGTTGCTCATACAAATATTGATTATCATATTCAGACTGCAGCACTGAATGGATGAGAGTGGACTTCTGTGAGCTGTGTAGCTTATTGGTGTCATAGGGCAGCATCTGAGAGTGCATGAGGTCACTTGGTATTAGACATTCAAGAGAGCAGTCGGTCAGATTATAATGGGGCATTTGGTGACTGAATCAGAGCAGTTATTGCTCTGAGGAAAAAGCCATTTCTCAGGCTCAAAGTGTGGGCGTGTGAAAGGCCTCGTGCCAGCTGCTGGATGGAAGGAATTCAAACAAATGATGGCATGGATGTGTGGAGCCCTTACAGATGCTGGTGGGTTTTCTGAGGCAACGTGAGCTGTACATGTCCTCCAGGGCAGGAATCCTGGATCTCATTGATCCTCTGGATGTTGGAGACACCCTGTTGTGGTGTAGCTCAGATGTATGCTTGGATGCTCGCTGTTGCAGAAAGCAGTCAGCATCTTTGGAGACAGATCATTCATCTTAATCACTCTTAAATAAACAAAGACAAAACAACAACTTGTTGCTGGGCTGTCTGTAACAAGTCCAATGGTGTGGTCCTTGTTGTAGAACCCATAAGCTAGACACTATCTCTACACAGGCTGCACTGATAAAGACAGTAGCTTATTCATCACTTCTCAACCCTCTAAAATTGGTTGTTCTGTGCTGTATTAAGAGACTGGATGTTCTCTGAGCATCTGCTTACCAGCTTCAGCATCTTTCTGTCTGTGGGCTGAGTTACTGCTGCTGTTGGTGTTGTGCACGTGAGTGCAGGAACACAATGTGTGTAGTGGAAGTAGAGAATGAAGATCAGCTCACATCTAGTGCTCAAAACCATAGTGCAGGAGAGGTCCTTTTAGCGCAGCTGCATGCCATGAAGGGGCTCTGACAGGAAATTAATGATTAAAGTGCTTGCTGTTAAGGTGAGCACTACTTACTGAAGTCTGAAAGTGCTAGGGAGAAATATGCTGAAAGCAGACTTGTGTACAAACAGCATCCTTGTGTGCACCCTATCTTTTCAGAAGGTTCAGGTCAGTGTACAAAACCAGAGAGAGAGAATCTGCTGAATCGCTAAGAACCCTGAATATTTGTGATATCAAAGAGGTAGGGATGAAGGCTTAGATGCGGGAGAGGGTCAGCTTTTAGGAATACATTATTACTGATAGTATGAGGGGAACCAGATGATGATCATTCAGATTTCTGTTTGTGTTTTTTATGACACATTGATGACTGACTTCAAGCAATTTGGGAAAATTTCCTGTGAGAGGAAGTGTGTGTAGCTCTGGAGTACCTGTCCTGAAGTACCCCTTCATCAGTATTGCTGAAGTACTCCTGTTGTCTCTTGATACTTTTATCATTTTACTTCTCTTTAAGTCTGACCTGTGAACGCTGTGCTCTTCTCAAGAGTAAGATATATTATTGTGACTATTGTGACATAAATCAGAACAAGTCATCTTGTTCTTTAGAATTGTATATGAATTTCTTCATCTGAGTACGGTATCAGAAAGCTGGGATTAATTAATTAAAAAAACAAACAAACAAACAGAAAAAAAACTGTTCAAATCAAATCACCATGAAATAATTTTAAGATCACGGTTCTGGTGAAAATATATTCTTTAGATCAGATTTGTTGTCAGGGTTATGGTACATTACTTCATTTAAGATTATTGAACGATTTAGTCTGTGAAGTTTTTTTTGAAAAACTGGAATAAAAAACAACAACAAAAAAACAGTCTTTGTTATCTTGTTTCACATGTTTAACTTGAATATTTGAGTGATGCATCAGCTTTAATGAACTTCCCACACATCCTACGATGGAGACAGCTTCCATGATATAATAATTTCCTGGTTTTAAAGATGTTTTTGCTACTTTTTCCCAATGACAGAATTGCAATTTCACCATTTTCAGTATTTATGGTCATCTTGTCCAGTGGTTCCCGACCTATTTTCCTTGGGTACCCCCCTTCATGAACCCCTGGCCCCACCCCATTCTGAAACCATGCCAGGTGTTATGCTTTCATAAGTGAGATTCTCATCATAAATAATGTATTCTGGCTAAATCCTGTCCTTTGATAAAGCCAAAGTTAAATTAAGAACATATAGCCATACTTTTTTTTTTTCTTAAATTAGGGGCAATGTGTGGACATTAATCACAATGGCTCTGAATGTTCAAAGCCTTGGGGACACCCTGTGCTCTTTTGGGGAACCCCTTGTGAGGATCCCAGACCCCAGGTTGGGAACCATTTATCTAAACTAACTAGCAACTTTCTGTAACCTCATATTTATATCACAAACATGAGAGTGGCATTGATTTCATGATCTATCTCTTGGCAATTAATGATATAGTCACCTGAACTATTTTCATCCAGAATCAATTGCTTTTTTTAAAAAAGTATTTAGCTGTTAACACATCTGTTATTTACATCAGTTAATTCTGAATGATAGTATGAGAAAGTCATGACAAGGTGATGCACAACCATAAAAAAACATGTTTAAAAAGACCAAAGTATACACTTCATAACCTCTTCTGTTACATGGATTAAAAAGGTGGTGATAGGACACTTAAAATGAGGGGGATGTAGTTTATACTGATCCTCTAGATTTGAACAGATACAAATCTGGAGTCAAATATTGGTAAATGAATAATTCCAAAACCAAATTTTCTCAAGCAGAGAATCAAAAGGGAAAAAAAGGAAGAAAACAAAAAAAGAGGCTTAGTAATAATAGAAGAGATAATTACAGTCCTCTTTGTCATCGGCAGGAAGAATAAAGCCGTAATGTTGCGGCAAAGATCATTAACTAGCCGCATGTCTGCGCCAGACTTGCTTAAAGGTCAGGCTATTGTAGACAGAAAGGTCATTGAGATTGTTCCTGGCTAATAGATAAGACCCAAGGCCTTAATGGGTTCATGTTTCGCCTTTTTATCAGCGGATGATAGTGCACAAGAGCTAGCCCTTTTGTTTCCAATGAACTTCCTCACTCACACACACACACACACAACCACAGACAGAGAAATACAGACACACATTAGACTTGTAGATGAGGTAGATGGAGGCGATGAGGTTCTAACTTTGAGGTTAAGAAAGTTAATGAATAAGATATAAAACACATTATTCCACAATAGTTTTTGAATTAGCTGCATCACTGTGGGGTTGCATGAATTGTGTATCCCTCATTGTAATATCAGGGTTTTAAGCAGAGAAAGATAAAGGAGGTGTGTTCAGGAAGTCTTGAAACAGCCAAGATTCATGTCAGACTAATAAATTGTGTCTTTTATATACACACTAAGAAACAAAAGGTAAAAGCAGATTCACTTTGAAATGAAAGGGGATCAGGTAGATCTGTGGGGATCATCGACCTGTAGAAGAACACAATCCCAGATTAGGAAGGAGCATTTGTCACTTTTCTTTTCCTTAAGTAGCTGATTACAAAAACTTGTTTTGTATTCAGCTCAGTTTTTGGGGACATTGGATTCTTTTTCTGGCTGTGCCTGTGGTTATTTCATCTACTGCATAAAAGCTCTTCACCAGTCTGAGTGGAAAAGTAGAAAAAATACAATTTTACTTGTTAGACAAGCTTCATGTTTGGTTGGTGCCCTGGGATACTGAAAGAAAATATTTTCAGATGGACTTCATAATTTGTGAGTTTAGAGGTAGTGAACCTGAAATATAAGGAGAATTTTAGAAATTAAGTAAAACAACAAATCCTCCAGTTAACCTCATTACCAAGTTATTACTCATGCTTAATAATCACTTTTAGGAATATTTAGAGCTATAATATTTTAAAGTAATTAGTCCCCTAAAATCTCATAGAACCCTTTTTTTTTTTGGCATAATAATAAATACTACAAAGTGGTATCAACACAGGAGCTGTAAGAGTCTGTAATAAAGAGAAAAAGATGGTAATGCTGGCTGGGAGGTGGACCATTGTTCTTAGTGAGGGTGTTCCTAGTGTCTGGTTGGATAGGTGCGGTGGATTCTTTGGGTCTTGCCGGCTGGGCTTTATTTGAACAGCTTCCATCAGACCCCATCAGATTTGTTTATGGGGAGTTTGAGTCTCAGTGAACACCCCAGACTTGTCACCTCCCTCTTTGAGCCCTCCGTAAGCAGTTTTTAAGGTGCTCGCTGCTGTCATGTGGTTGCATGCTAGAGGAAATGACAGGTCTGCAAAACTGTAAAGGTACATGGCAAGTGTTAAAGGAGTATCATTGTGAATGCAAGATGGCAGGTTTCCCATCAGAATATAAATAAAAACATGGTGGTTCCTTTACCTGACAGTGGTTGGAATGTTATGGCTCATCATTGTATATTTATGTTTGTTGTCTTGCAGTATTGTTTGTCCCGTTTTTTTTTTATCATCTGATATTCTGGTTCCATGCAAGTGGCTGCTTCAAAATATTTTTGAATTTGTGCTGGTGTCTTTCAACTTGAGATATCTCTTTTATTCTTCATCCAATTTACTCAAGAGCCTTTGTCTTTTGTCAGGCTGCCTTTCTAAATAACAGTTTGTAGTAATCTGCCTGGTTTGATAAATGTAATAAATGAAATAAAATAAAGCAGGAAAAGGTTTTGATAAAAGAAAAATATCCTCACAGAGGAAATAACTTTTACCTGCTGTTAAATCGTTATATTGCCGCTTTACTATAGAGCAGCACTGAAATGACTGATGCAAACAAACTCAGCACCAAAACAATTCAAATATATATATTTTTGTTTTAGTGCATTATTCGGTGGATGAAAACTTGTGGAATTTTAACTGCACGAGTGTTATTTAAGATTTGTTCCAGTTCGTGTTTAATCCTAATTCCAGAGCTGCTTCATGGTGGATAACACCACATCTCTTATAAGACATCAGGGATAGTAATTTGACTGGAACAGATTCTCACTCACAGCAGGTGGCCCAGAAAGAATGCAAACAATTGCAATATTTCATCATCAGCAACACTTAAATTCACAACGCTCATGTGCTTGCTATAAGTCTTAGCTTAATGCAGCCAGTGTTCCAGCTCAGTCTTCTTCAACTGGAAGCAGTCAGCAGCTGAGCAGCTCCTCACAGTGCCTTCGCCCTCTGCTTTTCATGCACGACTCGCAGCAGGACTCCAAGAACCTTCCTAGAAAATTAAAGCAAATAAGTCAGTCCAGTGGGAGTTGTGCAACTCCTGGTTTAAATTAGTGATACACACAAATACACAAACATCAGTTTTGATTTAAATGATTTAAGTGCTTGTGTCACAAGTGGATGAATACTGGGTTCCTGCAAAAACAGCCCTTGTAAAAACTGACTGTATCCTTTTCTTTTTTTGCTTTTTTTTTGGAAGCAGTTTTTTTCAGTTCACATGTGGAGGTGGTTTTGGATGCATTTCCATTCATTTCTCTGCACATTCTGCAAATACATCTCAGTGTGGATGCCCTGCCCACCCATCAGCTTTCAAAGTATGTTTATAGTATGTTTCAGTCACTTGCAATGTAACACACCACATCAACCTGTCAAGAAATTACAGAGGCATCTTTTATTTATTTCTAGAGCTTTGAAAGACATGACTTATTCATTATATTAACCATCATTTCATGTTGAACCTTTAAAAAATTTACTTTCAATGAATTTTAGTTATAAAAGAAATGTCCCATTTCATTAATTGTAATAGGAAAAAAATAATCAAAACAAATACAAATTTAATCATTATAATAGCCACTTTGTAGTAAGAATGTTTATTGGCTTTTGTACTGGGTTAACCACATAATATTTCTTATTTTCCTTCACTTTAACTAATACCACACTATATGTTTAGCTAAATTATTTAAGCTAAACAATTAATTTTATTAAAGATTTGTGATTTTGATTCTTCTAGGAGCAGTCAGGAGCTATCTAAAAGTAAGCAAAATCATTTTACTAGCTAACAATGCTACAGCTTCTGGAAAAGAACAAATGTTAATATGCTAGCAATTCCTAAGTATTGTTTGTGCCATCTTTAAAATGAAAATGTCTCTTTAAATGTTATTTGTAATGGCTTCTTGCACAAATAATGGTGCACTATACAAGGAGCCCCGTGGGATGTGGAATAGATCAGAGGTGAATGTCTGCCTGTGATAAAGCAATAAATTTATTGGGGGGTAGCTTAAAGAATCTTCAGTCTGTATTTCTAAGAATAAAACTGAAATCTATGGGCTCCTTTCAGTTTTCTAAAGCTTCATATCAAGTTTCACCTATTTTTTAGGTAATCCAGTCCACTCTTCTGTTAAAAGCTATAAATACCTGAACTATACTATCTGATCATCACCAAACAAAACCAAAATATGGAGAAATGTAAGCTTGTGAAGAGTCCAGTTGTTTTTTTGTTTTTTTTTGTTTTGTTTTTTATCTAGAGTAAGAAAAAGACAAAATATTGGATTTGCATCCAGGCATCAAAACGCCTCGGGGCTAGCACCATAAATGCTGCATTAGTAAAGATGACATTGTTGATGAGCTTCCTAACATGTTTTATGCTGAGCTCTGAAGAATCAGTAGCATCTCAGTAGAGTCACTTCTAAACTACAGAGTCATCAATACGCATGACCAAATGATGCTGGCCAAAGCTATCTAATAGATCTACTATATGATTTTACTTAACTGGACCCTCAAGGCCTTCTGTTTGAATATAGTCTTCATGTATTTTACCAGAGGCTCAATAGAGAACAGCACTGGCCAGCTGTCAGATTCCAGCTGGGAATCAGTGGTAAAGTCCTCCAGTGAGGTGCTCTGTAAAGGCTCCTTAAATAAATGATGATAAACATATGTAAATACACACCCATCTACCCTCCATCAGGCACCACCAGTATGTACTTTTTGTATACACACATCAGTGTACTGGAAGCTGTTTTGGCTTCCTTAATTAAACCGACCATCGCTCCTCCAATTTCGCACCATTAAGGAGCTGTAAATCTAGCAAGCAGCTCTGACTAACAGCAATTTACCCGCACAATGTTGCAACTAGCTTATATTGGCCTTGGAGCCTCATCAACCCTCATGAATAAATCAAATGGTCGAGGGGTGAAGGGATGGGGTAGTGTTGTGTAAGCATGCTGGGATGTGCATTCGTTTTACTCACTAGTACCATAGGGTCTGTTGGAGTCCGCCCAGGATGACACAATGGAGACACATGGATGATCTTATTGTTTATGTTCATAGTTTTCCTGCAGTCTGTTTGTTTAATATTTGTCTGTTTTGGCCGAGAGACAGCGTTACCATGTGTACTTTGCAAGATAGTCTGTTCACCAGAAACAGGCCAGAATGGATGAGAATCTGCTTCAGAAAGCGAGATGTCACCATGAGTAAATCTGCTATTCTCAAGATACACCACACTATTATGGCACACTTTTCTTTGTTTTTTTATCTTTCTGAATTGTAGTGCTGTAAAACTTTCATTTTTATTTATCAATTAACTTTAAAGATACTGCAGTCTGGAGAAAAAAAAACACATCAAGCCAATATTTGGTGTGAGCACCCTTTGCAATTAAATGAACAGCAGTTCTTTTCTTCAAAACACTTGGAAAATCGGTTGATCAAAGTATATTTGAAAGCTTGTCACGGTTCCTCTGTGAATTTAGTCTGTCTCAATACACTCTGTCTCTTCCTGTAATCTCACACTGATGACTGATGCTTTCGCTTTGTAGCTGAAGATGATTCTTTTTGACTGTGGTTGTATGTTTGGGGTCAGAATCCCTTTCTGCAAAAGATGCTTTAGGAACAATCAGATGCAGTCTAAATGGTAGAAGACAATTATCCATCTTTTAAAGATGTAAAAGATTAAAAAAATTTAATGCTGCATAAGGAAATATGTAGTAGATGTTACAGAGAATGCAGTTAATGTGTACCATAAAGGAAATATACATGCTCAGGCACAGATTCATTAAATACTGTTAAAATTTTGTATAAAACTGAGGGCAACCACTGTTAGACTGCATCTAGTGTAAACCTATACAAACTCAATATAATAGAAAAAATATTATTTAATTACACTAATTATAGATGTCTCAATCAAGATTTTGTTGTTATTTATCTGAGTCCTTAAAGACTGATTATTCGCTAATACAGAGTTTTAGTCTAAACTTGTTATTACTCACCAAAAGTACCTTAAAGTTAATTAAACATCCTTTAAAGCAAAAAAGTTTTTTTTGACAGTTCTCGTTCCAGTCAGTATAAACCTTTAATTGTAAAACTGCAGCATGTAATAATAATAATAATAATAATAATAATAATAATAAAATATCTAAAATAAAATACTGAAAGAATTATGTAATATTAAATAGTCATTGTTCTGAAATGAAGCTTCTGGTGCTGAAACTGAACATAGCATTTATTTAATGTTACAAGTTACTTTGCTCTTGTTCTGCACTGATTCAGGGATTGTTGAGCTGCAGCTGTTATGCAAAAAAAACCAACAACAAAAAAAACAAAAAAACAAAACAAAACAAAAAACAAACAAAAAAACAACAAAAAAAAAGGATTTTGTGTATATTATTAATTACATAGTAATACATGTTTCCAGTAATGTGCCTCTATATTGAAATGTGATTAGATACTTTAAAATGAAATCCGGCCATCCATTATATTAACATAATAATCTATAGTTATCACGACCAATGCTGCAGTAATAGAGCAATGCAATCCATTAGACATTTACATAATTGCTCAAAGAGTAGACCACACTGTTATAAACAGAAATTGTGACAAGTTTAATGTCAACTCTTTAAAGAAAAGAGCAATAGTCCTTTCTGCCTAAGCTGTCCAAACTGTATAAATCTTTACATGAAAAATCTTTGCATAGAACACAAAGCTCCCATGCCTGAGTACAAGTACCGCATCCACTTATGCAGCATGTTCAAACTAACAGAAAGGAACTGTGAACTTGCTATGCACAGCACTTTGGTGAACTGTGGTTGTTTTAAATGTGCTTTATAAATAAACTTAACTTCAACTTATACATTCCTGATATATTGTATATATCATAAGAATAGGATAAATATCTGACAATGTTAGCTGCCATCAAGGCTGCAAAAAAGAAAATGAAAAGAAAAACCTAGGTCTAGATCAATAAAATATATATATTTTTTTTTAAAAAAAGTTGGGGCCATTCTATTGACAGAATTGTCTTTTTAAAAAAAAAAAAACATGTCCAACTAGCTTACAAACAACCTGCAACATCATTGGTGGAGACAATAAAATTACATATAAAAATACACAGTGTATAAAAACCCTGTTTTCTTAAAAAAGAAGCAGATGTACAATTTTGTGTTCATGAATATGCTTCATGGTTGTGAGAATAAGAAAAATGTCTAATAAGATTGACACATGAAGGACATCCGTCTGAATGACTTTCCTCCACGCTCTTGAAAATTTCCCCTTTTGCCAGAAAACTGAGGAGACACATTTTCTTTCCTGTCAGCTCAAGCAGTAATGGAGACAAGGCAGTGTGGTATTTCTGTATTTCTGCCTCACATCAGCTGTTATACACAGCGTGGCATAACTGCAAGCCATTTTGGCTGCGTATTGCGACCAGCTTCATAAACTAAAATCATTCATCATAATGCTTTTTGTGCCCATTCTCAAGCAAAAAGCACAAAGGCGTGGCCGGTGTCATTACAGACATCTATCACACTTCCCATCATGCATTGTGACTGCTGCCATCTATCATGGTGGACCCTGAGACTTCAAATACCCAGACATGTCATGATTTATGTCTGGTCTGCTTGTCAGGTATAAGATCTGTATATGCACTGTTTAAACTTGTGATAGATTCATATAGATGTCTGTGACAGTGAATGTGTGTGTGTGTGTGTGTGTGTGTGTGTGAAAAATCTGTGTGTATATTTGGCTTTAAGATAAGACAGAGTGATGTTAGATAACACCCGTAGGCTAAATGTATAAAGCACCATTCAGAAGTGCAGTTAAGATAAGAAAATGGACAAGACAGCTTTATAATGCTTCCACTCTTCTTCATATCTGCACCTGTGTGTATTCTGTGTATTGCTGCATAATTTAAGGCAAATGAGTACCACCAGACACCCTTTGAGCCAAGATGAGGAGAGGAGATAGTTTGATGTCTTCCCAAATCCATCCTTTAGTCTCCTATGGTGCATAAAAACATACAATCCACATGCTATATTATCTTTTATCACATTAATGCTGAACTTGTCTGTTTAGTCTTAATTTATTGCTTTTGGCTAAAGCATGAGTCGAAAATCATTACCTTACTCCCACTAAGTACATGAAAATAAAAACTACACTGGCTACCTCACAGAGTAGTGAATTGCATAACTGGTAAAAAAACTGACTTTTAATAATAAGTCTGCAAATTTGACTTTTGCTTATCCTCGAGATACAGTCTTAAAACAATAAACAAGCCCATGTTGCATTAATGAGAAAACACTAGATCTATTTCCAAAACACTGCCTGCATGTTTCCCTGAAACTAGGTCAGCATGTTACCTATTTGTTTCATTATGAAGGTTGCGATGGGCGATGTAATTACTGCATGAACTTCAGAAGCTCTTTAAGAGAAGGAAATGTTGCATTTTTGAACAACAAGCAAGTACTCCCTACATGCTATTTGTGCAAGGTGAAGGTCTTTAACCCTGGAGACTGGGGCTCACTACATGCAACATATGCTCTTTGAATAAGGCCAGGCGATGGATTCAGTCAAATTTCACACACACACACACACACACACACACATGCACTGACACACAAAAAACATAGATGTTAAATAAATGTGCTCATTACTTACGTCTGTTATTTGATGGAAAGAAAAAAAATACCTCCAGTGTATATTAAAAAAATATGTATAATTTTTACAACAATGTACTGGTGCAAATTCTATTTAAAATGCTTGTGGATCATTGTCTGCCTCCAGTTGTAGAGCCAAATATTGTATTATTTTTATTTCTTTATTTTTTGTTTCTCCATTACATTCATGTGACAATGTGAAACGTTTGGATTTTATCTAGAAATAAGAGAAAACCATACACTTTCAAAGATACTGTATTAAGAGGGATTAAGCCAGTTGTTGTAAATCTTCCCAAAGGGGACAAAAAAAAAAAAAAAAAAAGCTTTTCATTGTAAATCCAAAGCCACAAAACCTTTTCCCCCCATTATGATCATTATGTTAGGAGTTAGAAAAGCTTAATTTTTCCAATAAAAATTCTATCCAACGCTTTGCACTCATGTCAATGCATGAATTTTAAATAGCACAAAGAGTAATCAATACGATAAACTGCCATATTGAGTGTCTTGAGAGTATGCTCTGCTCATCTCTATTTTCCCTGTTTGGGTATTTTTCTATTAAATTTTATTTCAATTGCAAGGATGAGAGAAGATAGAAAACCCTTCCTGGGTGGTATTTATATCCATTTAACTTCTCGCACTTACAAAATTGCACAGTTACGTAACAAACTTGTGAGTTTTTAAAAATAGAAGATTTTTTTTTTTTTTTTTTTTTCCATTTCTCTTTATTTGGAAATATGTCTTTAGCTACACATTTGTGGGAAACACATTGTAATAATGCTGTCCAGGTTGAGACCTCATAACTCAAAACAAGTGAACTGAGTGTCAGAATCATGTTGCCTGAAGTAAAGGAAATCCAAATAACTGAGAGTTACTTGTCACAGAGGACATTTGGAAAAATCATAGGCTACAGTGGCAGCTGCTGTAATGTAGGACGGATGGATAACAGGGGACCTATCAACCCTGATAGTTTTGAACGCCACCCTGAGTGCATGTGGCGGCTTGAGCAACCAACTCTTTGGATCACCCTCATGTGTTTATTACAGCCTGACATCCATCTTGGCTGCACTTTCCTGTAGGAACCTTGCACCACACCACAAAGTGCAACCTCCATGTCATGTATACAGGAAGTAGATATCTGGAACATCTAACTGAATTAATGATGCAGGGGACAGGCCATATTGAATAGATCTGATTGGATTGCAGCTACTGAAACTACAGCAAACATTTTACTCCTAATACTGCAACACCCTGTGACATACTTGCCTTAACACTGAACACCATGACACAAACAGTTAGAGTAAATTTAGTGCAACACTTTGAGCCAAGATGTTGTTGACATGCACCATATTTTGTGTCACTGTATGAATGTATCCTGGTCATAGTGTTTTGGTGCGATAGATTTTGTCTTCTTTATGCATAGAAGGTGGTGGTAAATTCGGTGTTTGATGGTTTAGTGGGGTATTCTTTACAAGTGCTTTATCCACATTAATAAAGGGATCATGTTAATGCTTAGCTAGGGTATCAATAAGTTTAAAACAGTGTTATCTATGACATTTCTGTCTTTGTCAGCCACCCACCTAACAAAATTTCCTATAAACGTCTTTCACTTGACATGTAGTTGCAGAGCCATCTCAAAAAATTGAAGTAGAGAGACAGAATCAAGTCAAATTTTGTCTGTCCCAGTTTTCTATAGTCTCTTCAAGCTGTACTTTTCCATATCTCTATGAAATCATTGAGCTCGTCACATTGTGTTATATTAAAATCAAATTTAAATGGCAAGTCATGAGCTATTTCTGGTGAAAGCTTTGTCAGCAGTCCTATGCTGGGAGCACTCCCTGATGAGCCAGGTTATATTGCTGATGCCCATCTCCTACTGGAAATGACTTTCCAATCTTATAACTCTCCTGCTTTGCTAAGGGCCATCTGAAATATATTTAACATCATTTCTCACAACACAGTTTCCCATCGGCTTAAGTAACAGGGAAATCTAAAAGGATTATATGGGCATACAGATACAGGGTTCTGAAACACGCAAGAGGTGTATGAAAGCACTCAGACCAATACCGAAACTGAATGCTGTGTGTCAAGATGGCAAATATGGTTAAAAAAAGCAGTATATGTATATCCGTCATTTTCTTGAGCAGCTGATTCAGATGCTGTGCTATAATTAAAGAAAATTATATTTTCATATAGTCTTTTTTCATTCTGCTATACTTTGTTTTGGATCAAAAAGGAACTAATTGCACTGAGGCTAATTTCTGAATGCATGTTATGCTTAACTGTAGCTATGAAATATTAATCATTAAATGGATATCTAGAACTGATGGATCAGAGTTTGATAAAAAATATTTGAGAAACAATTCTATTTTATACCAAGTAAAAGAAAAAACAAATCAATATTTGATTATGCTTTGCTTTGAAGCACCAGCAGTTTTCCTTGTTATAGTACTTGACCAGAAGTTTGTTCTAAGAACTGCAGTTCTTCTGTGGATTTGGGCCTTCCCAGTCTTCTAACTTTATGATGTAAAGATGAGGGCTCTGTTGGGGACATACCATCTGCTGCCTGAATCCTCCCTCTTCAGTTTGCGCATAGTTCTTTATGTCTCTGTGGCTGTTTACTGTTGTGATACAAAAAGAATTTATAACCAACTGAGTATCTGCCAAATGGTATTAAGGTCTCACCCAAGCAGTTAATAATTTCATTAAAACTCATCTGTTTTCTTCAAGGTTATACATGACGAAATTATTGACACACACACACACACACACACACACACACACAAAACGTCTTTAGTCCTTAAAACAGCTTGGGTGTGACTCCTTTTTCTTCATTCAGTAAATACTGATGACTATGGTAATGTGGCCCCACCCACATCTCTGCCTGCCATGAACTTAGAAACTAGTACAAACTATGATAAAAAGTTAGCCGGGGTATCTAACAGCCACACACTTGCTTGGTGTATTGTGTTAAGCTAGTTGCCAACCCTCGCTTGCTCAGCCCAGTCCAGTCCTGCTTTTTAGCATCTAGTGCTCGATTGGCCGGAGTGGATTCTAATCCCTGCTAGATTTCAGCTAACTTTGTGTGAGCTTCTCATGTTCTGTTTTCTTAAAATATACTGTTTAAATTAGTTATACAGCCCCTGGACAACTAATAGACACTTTGTGACTGGTGAAGTTGCTAGATGGCAAGATGGCTTCTGTTGCCATGGAGGTGGTGGAGCCACAAGATTGCTGCTGTCACCATGTGACAAGTGAACATGTGGTCCTTTGTATATATTTGTTAGCATTTGTTAGCAACAACCCACGTCATACGATAGAACAAAGAAACTATGTTCATGGTTCCTTCTTCAGTCTAAACTGGTAAGAAAGACAAATCAAAATGTTTTGAGTGTTGGAATTTTGAATGTGTCAGGTTAGACAAAGGAAATGCTAGTTTAGCATGGGAGGGCAATTTTTACACATATTTTGTCTAAAGTAACCTTATTAATTTGACAACACAAACTCAAAGGAAAAGTCAATAAAAACAATAAATAAACTGTAAATCACAATAAAGCTGACAATGCATTGCCATGTTATGCTAAAGCTAATCCTGATGCTAACTGCAAAATCCCAGTTTATGTCTTTTGTTACCGCAGTATTTTGAAAACAGATATCCTTTGAAGAAAAAATGAGCTGGAAATCGATCCTTTGTCTAGCTGTATCCAGTTAAGTTGAGCTGGATGCTCTTTAGAAGAAAGAGACTGGTCACTTCTTCTCAGTTGGAGAGGTTGGCTGGCAGGCTAGCCAAGCGAAAGTCTTGGAGGGAACCTTTCATTTGTTGAGTAGATTCCAGATTCTGAATTGCTGCTGCAAAACCCAACAGAGAGAGATCGGTTGCTTCGAGCAGGCTGACCTGGAGATCTGTGAGGGCAAGTTGAAGTTACTAGCTTTCTCCTCTGGTGAGGCCTGCTGTTCCTTTGAGCCTCAGGGAAGAGAGGTGCTACCTTGAACTCCATGATCAAAACAGAGAGAGGTGTGATCCCTTCGGAGGTCTGGCCGAAAGAGTACCAGATTCCGGAGAGTCCAGGGGGCTTATCCTGATGTTTCATGAGGACGTTGAGAGTTTCAACCTTTAAAGAAAGTTTGTTGTTTTTCACAGTAAAAGAGGCAGTTTTAATCCACAAATGCTTATTCTGTGGTGTTTCACAACATCAACAAACTGAATGGCTCTTGTTCAACCCCTTCCAATTTGCCAATAAAACCAATTGGTGATGGCATTTCCAACCTCCTGCATACTTGCTTAACTCACCTGAATATGGGGAGGGGAAACTATGTCAGGATGCTGTTTATTGACTATAGCATTCAACTCCACAGTCCCCCTCCACTTGGCCTCCAAGTTGAGGTTGTTGGGGTTCAACACCTTACTTAATGGACTATCCCCAAGTTCTGAGGGTGGGGGATGGCTTTACATCAGGGTCTCTGACTGTCAACACTGGCGTTCCCCAGGGATATGTTCTAAGTCCACTGCTTTATAATATTTGTAGAGTTGTGGATTTTTTTACATTTCACTGAATGCATTACTTTGTATCTAAATATGTGTGACAAATAAAGCTCTTAACTTGAATGAAATGTTTTCTTGAGTGAGTTAAAACATGCCTATCTAAAAATCAAAAATGATAAAAACTGTGAATTTAAATGATGTCCTTTTACCTTGACCTTTCCCTGTACACCTTGTGTTTTCTGCTATAAAACATACATTTTAGACTGAATTATATGATAGCACACATGCTCTCTTTTAGCCACAGTAAAATGGATAGCCAATCTAATCCTTCAGAGGTTTTACACACAACCTTTGGGCTGCACTTAAAAATATAAGACCCAAGTTGGCTCAGAGATAATCTGAAAGTGCTATTTGGAACAGTAATACTTCCTATTGGCAAAGCTAAACACCCATTTTCCTATCAGAGAGGTGGGAAGGTTGAGAAGAGTTTATAGCAAACTAGTCATTACATAAAGCTGAACCAAGATTCAAGCTATGCAGTCATGTTCAGCTCATTTAAACATGTAGGCGGCATATTAAATGTCCTCAGAGGAGCTTTTCCACTTCTCTTACTACTTTTTTTTAACAGCGCTACAGAGACAGGCAGATGAAGCCACAGGGCTGAAAATCAGTCTAAAAATGATGATGATCCTCCATTGCAGTGACACTGAAAGAAGATTTGCAAATGCCTTTGGATAGAGATTCAGAGGGCGAGAATAAAGCAAGTTCTGTGAGAAAAAGGGAATGAAAAAGACGACTAAAGCCAAGCGGAACAGAGAAATGAACAGAGGGGGGGAAGAGGAGGCAGCTGAAAGATAGAGCAAAGGCGGGACATGGCCGTCGCCTCCATTATCATCTGATGCATTTTTTACAAACTTTTGGAATTTGGGAAAATTAATTTCAAACTTACATTCCATGGGGTCACACTAAGCAGCGTCTTAGCCATAAAAAAGGGACGGAGGCAATTCAGCTTTCGTAACATCCATGTCTAACTGTGAAGGAAAGCAATCACAGCCTCTGCACTGTGGAGCTGAGCTGGAGAGTAACTGCTTTCATTGTAGGACACTTCAATAAAAACTGAAGCCATTACCATTTATCAAGCCTTTTTATTTGTGTTGTAAAGTTTGTTACTTTTCACTTCTGTCAGTCTTTCTGTTAAATATTTACACACACCAAATGAAGTAGCAAATTTTGCAACTAATACATTCCTTTGAATTAGTGGAAGACAGTAAAGGTAAAAAAGAGCTTGTCATTGAGAGCAGCTCATGACGTTTTGAGTGTTGTTAGTGCTGCCAAGTGATGACACTTTCAGTCCTGCTAATCACAAAACTTTTTGTTAAACAAGAATAATTTCAAATCAATTGCAAATTTATTCCTTTTTACATTCTGGTGAATTTATATCCCAAATAAATTGTAAAATGTAATTATGATCTATTAAAATACACCATCACTGGTTGAGCCTTTTATATTATGTGAGTTATAATGTTTCCTGTATTTATCATTGAAAAATCATTAGGACACAGCAAAAGCAGCAAAGCTGTTCATGTTAGTTGTAACCATTCATTAGGTGTCCATGAAGGCCAAGGTTGTGGTATTCACTGCATTCATTGTCTAAAGGGGCTCATCCTTGAGACTTGGTGGGAAAACAACATTATAGCTAATTTTTACAAAATCAAAACTTAATGGTTTTAATAAATGAAGTGTCTTTGAATTTGCAACTCTCACAGTTCCACTGAGATTTGTTTGAATCCCCACATACTGTCTGCCTGACTGTGTTTGCATTCAGTTGTTGTGTTTGTGGAAACCTTAAAATGTGCAGCCCCTTTTGTATTTGTGCTTTTGTTTATAATTCCCTTATTTTAGTTACCGGTCACCTGTGCCTGAGGATAATTTCTCTCTGATTACAGTGTGAAAAAAATATTGCAGTGTCCAGCACAAAAACATAATTAAGTTATTTCATATTGTGAAATGTGAAGTAGTGATAATCCATGAGGAATTGAAGAGCGGAACCAATGACACATAACTGTTGCACACTGGTTCCTCAGAGGAAGATCGGGAAGAGAAATGCATGGTTCGTATCTTCATTCCTCCGTACATTTTACCTGTTTTTTCCAGATTGAAGAGCATAGACCAAAAATCTACAGTTGCCATGGTTTTGCCTTTTTGGGGACCCGTAACATGTTCAGCTGGCTCAACTGGACTGAGCGAGAAGCGCACTGCTCCAACACTTACTCTGTGTTGTATTTTGCGTATAAAAATGACTAAATAAGTAGTTTCTACCAAGTGCTTAGAATTTAGACGTGACCCTGATAGTATAGTTATTTTCCACTGTGTTCCTGTTAATGACAAACTACATATTAACTTAAATTTCTAAAATATATTTTAATATAAGAATTTATTGTAGGACATAAATATCTGGTATTGGGGGTATCAATATTTTAATATTCATAGAACACCAGTATATGCTGCCCCTGTGATGAACTAGTGGAAAAGCTGCATTCCCTAATCTTTATCCAGGTCTTCTCAGACATTGGGCGGGCCTCTTTGAAAAGACCAGCTCCTGAACAAAGTGTGATCTATGTTCCTCTTTGATAAAAAATGATTTGGTTTCATGTTTTTGTCAGGTGATAAATACACATTGTAGGTCACTGTCCTTTCTCTGTTTTTTAATTTAATGTTCCTTTCACACTTCTTCACAGCTACAAATCTACATATTGTGTCTAGTGTGGTACATTTCTTGTGTCAGTTGTTTCAAAACATTATTTTTTCTTAATCTAGAGATGCCAATTTTATACCATTATGGGTTTCCCTTGATGATCCAAACTTTGATTAATATAAATGAGATGAGAACATCAATTATGAATAATTAGAAGCGTGACCCATTTTTCCTTTAACTTCAGGCAGCTGCTCATAACAATAACCTGTAATACTTTCTGAGATTAGTTCTACAGTATAGCTTCCAGATGCATCACTGTAACTACGAGCTTCTCATTAGCTTTAGCTGCTGTTTGCTAATGCAGCTAAATGATGCTGTTACAAATCAAAGTTATGTTAACAGTGTTTATAAAACTAAATCATGGACTTAAAAGAGTCTAAGAGAGTCAGCTGATAATAAAATACAAGCAATACACATGTATTTGGTGTTGTGTTACCAACTAATATCACAGCAATACCTTATTCCTTTAAAAGCACAGCCTGATAATTATTATTGGCAAGGCAAAGCATATTTATTTGTGTAGCACATTGAATGTACAAGACGATTCAAAGTGCTTTCCATAAAGCTATAAAAACATTACAGTGGGGTGCAGTAAGCACTAACAAGTGCATTAAAAACAATCTTTAAAAGAAATAAAAAAATTAAAATAAATGAAAACAAAAAGAAAAAAGGTAAAATAAAATAGATAAAATGCAAGAAATAAAGTTTCAGTGTAGGGAAATAATAAATAAACTTAAAAAGACCATGTGAAAAGGCAGCTACCTAACAGTCTGTTTCACAAATGGTAATTTTTTACATGCAAGCAGCATTTTCTTCAGCCAACAGCTAACTGTAGTCTGGCTGTACCTTTTGGCCTCCTGCCGCAAATCATGCTCCCAAATTCTGTTTGCTATTTGTTATCCTTCTGCCTCTATCTCAGTCAACTTCTCTTTGCGAGCCTCCGTTCTCTCCATAGGTATCTCTCATTCAGTACCAAGAACAGAGGGGTGTTTGTTTCTGTTTAGCTGGGCTGCATCCTCCTGGGGGACTTCGCTGTTTTGTAGAGATGCAGGACACATGATTGGAGTTGGCATGGCAGCGTTGCCAGGGGTGCTATGCTTCCAGCATCACAGCCTCGTTCTGACACCCAGAGAAGTGACGGTGGCCAAGAAAAGGCTGGTGTTTTCACCTACAGGTTCTGTGGGGAATAATTTGAATAATCACTTCTTCTTAGGTTTGACATGCTATTTTGCCTTTTTGTGTGTTTTGTAAACACCATTCAGGTCATGTTTATGAACAGTTTATTTTTCCTTACAAATAGGTGACTCAATATCTTAGTTACTAACCTAACTTTTAGTCCATGTCCTCTCTTTATGCCCTCTCTCTCTCTTTCCTTACCCTGAAGGTTGGAGTTGTCATGACAGCGCTGCTTTGCACCCGTTGTGCTCCATGGTTCCACACCCAATCCTCCTGCTCATAATTATTTAACACCATAGTTTGACAAAGCTGGAAATAGTGCATGCCAAAGCTCTAGAAACATTTAAAATGCATTTGTGCTTCTGTGAATACAAAATAGTTTATGAGTGCACTATGCTTTATTTAACATTGATAAACAGGGAGAACTACTTCTTTCTAGTGCTCTTACTTCTTTTTCTGCAGGTAAAAGTCTCAGAGAATAAATTATTTCTCAACAGAGACCTTGTCATAAAGGCAACAAGAAAAACTGTTAAACAATAACTGCAAAACAGACACAGTGATCAGTACTTTTCCACGCATAGGGATGAAAGTAATACTATCTAGCAAGTTTCTTTTTTTTCTTTAAGAAGATATATGGGGAAGATTAAAAGCTTTTATAACACTATCAATGGGTGTAGCTAGGGTGAAAATTAATTATTAGAATTAGAACATTAGAACATTAGACTTAATGAGGCATTGAAAAAGAAATAAAATGGAAGGATTTCATTAAATGATATGAAATACACTCATTAAAATGGAATAAATTAGTACACATGAAAAGCTAATAACATGTATAAGAGCACAGTCATCTGCATATTGTTTTAATCCATAAAGAAATAAAGGAGCTAAGATCAATAGTTTTAAAACTATTAAACAATTTCTCCACTATAAATGAGGATGCATTTCTCGTTTGGTTTATAAACTATCTTTGACTGAGGATGGGCTCATGATGCCAACTCGTTTGCAATCACTGTCTTATATGCCCATGGAATTATAATTTCATTAACAACAAAACACCTTATTTACCACCTAAAAACGTATGTATATCTTATTAAAGTTTTCAAGCAGTACTAATAGTTTCCATTAGTGAGTTGATCTGTTATCACATGACACTGGTATGCAAATACTTTTACTAAAAACATGTTTACATCATATAGATAAATAAATATAGATCTAATCCACTATTATGTATTTGTGACAGGTTATTAACATCAATAATGAACTTTATGTTTAAGCATTCCTTTCAACAATGGCATTGGTATTACTTTAATTTGTTTAAAAAAGAAGGAATGAAGGAATAGATTGACAAATAGAATAAAAATAAACACACATTCAAATGATTATAGCATGCATTAATTACTTTGATTGATAGTCACCAATGAAATTTCCAAAAGCAGTTTGCTTGATATGAGTTTAATTAAAAATGTGTAAATAAAAAGCAGGCCTGAATAGCTGGAATATTGCAATACACATGTACATAGAGTCAAGATAACCACAAGGAGAAGTCACATCTCACATCAATACTATATGTAAATAAGAATTGCTGCCTTCTAAATATCTGTAGTTTTTTCAATATTAGTAACATTTTTAGCTTGTAATCTGTATGCAGAAGCGAACATGGTGAAGAGTAGTCTGCCAAACTGATTCTCAGAGCTTTTCTTCTTTAGCCAGATTCAGATCTGTAATTTCGCCTTTTTCTGTTTCTGAGACTCAGATGAATCACCTTACAGGAAAGGATATGAGCTTTAAAATAATAATAAAAAAGGATACTTGAGGTGTCTTCTTAATGTTTGTCTGTTCGCGTCCCTGTTTTTATAGTTTACCTTGAACTTAAACCTTCTGAGGTTAAATGCTAAATGTGCTGAACAATATTCATTTCCTGGAGCATACCACTCCAAAAATGAATTCCTCTGTGGTACTAAAAACTCTTTATGTTTTGATGATTTTTCCTTAAATTCATAGGCCACTTTTCCTACTTGTCTCTACACACTTTGCTGTTAATCTCAGTTTTACACAAGCAGTCACTCTCTGAAATCCTCTGAAACCTCCAAACCTCCCATGCCTATATTTCACACCTGCACTCACTTTCCCTGTAGGGGGAAATGTCAGCATAGCTTTCTTTCTCTATTGATCTATCAACCTTAAAACATTTTAAAGGTCCCTCAAGCCTTTTCCCCAAGAGTTGGGGCTGAAGGGAAAGGGTAGCCATAGAATAGGGTGTGCTGTCTGAATCCAGCTCCCGAGTGTGTTGTTAGTAGGATTGTCAACGAGAAAAGAAAAAAAAGCAATGGGAGATAAAAGAAATGTGGCGGTGGGGGCAGCAAATGTAAATTGGTAGTGGAAGTAGTTGCTAGAGTGGGATTTCCTCTGGTAACTGGAATATCTTTGAAGGATAATATATCTAAACTCTTAAAATGAAGGAAAAAAGCTGAGCACAATTTACTAAGGGAATTTATAAACAAATAGAACTTGAAGAAAAAAGAAAAGAAGAAAAAAAAAAACAAGCTTGGACAACAGAAGAAATAAAAAAGGATGAATCACTTTGACATTTTCTTCTCCACTTTTTGGATTCTGTTCAGTGATTTAAAATAGTGCAGTCTGTTTTTACAGAGACATCGTGCGAGTCATCATGTCATTCCCTTTAAAAGGAATGACAAATGAAAAAGTTTTGATGTCAGATATGAGTCAACACTTTGCTTGACTCAAAGAAACTGACCAGTACACAAGATCCACGCATATGAAAATATTTTTTTAAATGGCATTTCTAAGATATTTATTCTTTAAGATTCATTTAATTTTCTGCTTAGGCAACAATCACAGATGTTTGTTCTATCAGAACAGTGCAGATGGACTGTTTGGTAATCTCACAACCTGACATAATGCATTACCTTCTGTCACCCATCTACAGATCCGTCAATGCAGCAAATTTATCTAGTTTCTAGCTTTTTATTAAAGACAAATACTCTTGAGTTCTGTTATGGCTTCATGTTCAGTTAATATTGTAGAAAAACATTTCTTTCTTTTTCCATGTTACATCTTTTCACTCTAATAAATTTACTACTCTTGTTTTGCCTTCATAATGCTTTGATTGAAACAATTCTGTAATGTGAACAAGTCTCAGAGAGGCTCAGGGTTACTTGCTTTTGCATGAAACCTATTTATTTATTTTTTTTTGTAAAATCAAGAATAACTGACCTGATTTTACTTATTTGTATCCCCACTCTTTAACAATGGATGCTTTTTGTCTGTAAGGTCTCTGCTGTGCTCAATGTGGCTCAGTCTTTTTTCTCATCTTGTCCCTGCTCAGTTTAGCTCAGCTCAGGGTCATTAGAGTGGAATGAAAGCTCATGCACACAGCCACTTTCCAGTGATATCACTTGGAGAAAATGATTCTTCAAATGGCTCTGGATAGCCAAAAGAGCCTGGGGAGAAGTTCCAGTGTTAGCATAGTGGATATTAAGTAGTTATAACAACCCCCCAATGGTGCATAAGCCACAGAATAGTTCACATGAATGCATCCTCCAATGCTTTACATATGTCTTGACTTTAGATATAGCCTCATGACCAGATATGCTAATTATTTCCCCAATCAATAATGCCAAAAGGAAATACATTTTTAAACAAAGCATAAATGTGTGCCCTGCAATCTGCTGCCAGTCCAACAAGCAGTACTGAGCAACTAGAGATCACAGAAATAAATGACTTGTTTAAAGAAACATTTCTTTTCCTTAATCACTACTGTAGGAATCGCATGAGTCATGCATGCTAGTCTATGTGTAATTAATTCAGAGAACCAACCAGAACTATTGTTGCATCGATCCACAAAGTGCAACTCCAGCAGAAAAGCCAATACATGTGTTATTGATCTAAAAATAGTGGTGGGCCCCTGCAGAGTGCATTATTGGAAGATTATTCTATTAGTGACTCTCTATGTTCCTTAACACTGCTCTGTTAGCGCTGTTAATTTTAGCTGCGGCACAGTGCACAAATTTCATGTCCAAACAGACTTAACAGAGGCTTCAAATACCTCCAACGGTGTGTGCATCTTCGTATGTAAGTCAGTGTGACTTGATCATGGGATTGGTGGTTTGTAGATGAAAAGATTTATATTCGTGAAACAATACTCTTGATTGACAATTCCCAAGTTAAGTAAATATTTAAGAAAAATATCACTTTAAATTTCTTAAAACCTTGGACTACGTCTTCCATTGGCGTCATAGTTGTGTGCAACACAGGTTATTTTTCAGACCAGATTATCAAGTTGGCATGAAAATGTCCACATTCTACTGCTTATTTTGTCACATGGTGGTGGGTGCAAAGCTAAGCATTGCAGTTTGTGTATAATGAGGGTGCAAGTAAAATTAAACTGTTGCTATCTCTTTGTCACACACACGCACACACACACACCCATATATATATATATAGAGAGAGAGAGAGAGAGCGAGAGAGATGGCAATGTTGCAAGTTCAGTTGAGTGCTCCACCATTTTATAAAATACAACTACAAATATTTGAAGTATTGCTTCTGTGTGATAGTTAAACCACTAATCCATTTCATTTTAGAAACAGCACGTCAGGATTAAAAGTGAGTGTGGAAAAGGTAATCCACATAAACACAGAATGTACACTGCGACACGCATTGATAGATTTAATGGTGAGTCTGTTATGAAAGCTTTAATTTTCCTCCTACCCACAGAGAAACTCTAATACCTTTCTCTAAGATATAAAGGGACTGAAGCTAAATTAGAGCAATTTGCATCTAATGTGAGCTATTAAGAAAATTTCAGCATTTGCAGGTCAGACTTTTTCTTTTAGTCCCAGCTGGAGAAAAAAAAAAAAAGAAAGAAAAAAAGCAACAACAGAGCAGGAATGTGTAAGTAATGTGTTTGACAAATGGGCTTCATTTATCACTGAAGACAGAAAGTAAAGAGACACAAAAGATTTTGGTAGTATGGTAAAGATGGCTCAGAAAAAATGTGATCAGGGACAGTCACAGTGCTCTCTGGCTCTCAGATGATGCTCATAATAAAGCACAAATAGTACAGCAGAATAGTAAAGAAGCACCCTGAATGTGTATTGCAAAATAAAGGAATAAAATGTCAGATGGGATGCCATAAGTGACTGGAATTGAGATTATCTGAAATAAAGCAAAAGTTATAAAGTTGCTTTTTGAACTGTAGATCGGAGACTCACAAGCTTATTCACACAGAAAACAGAATAGTTTTTTAAAAAGAAGACAGATCGGAAGGAAATCACCTTCTCTCAAGAAGTAACTGCTGAGAGTTCGATGAGAACATTAAACACAGCCTCATATTTTTTTAAATAACTATGAAATAGAAACCAGTAACTCAAGCAATTAGCTTAGCATACAGACGAAAAACAAAATGCTCAGCAGCAGCACACCTGAGTGAATGCACAGTTTTAACCTGAGGGCCAGGGGGAATAAGACCGTAACAATAACATGTACATGCACCACATATGAACCCAAGCTTGAGACACATAAAGCAAGGATGATTTATGAAAATCAAAATTTCTATTTTTTTCCCTCTCTCTCTCCTTTTAAGCATTAGTTTTGATATTGGATGAAGAAAATGCAAACATCCAAACTCTTCCTGTTTTGCTGCAGAGAACTTACATCAATATTGTGGTGCAGACTTATTTGTAGTGTCAGCGTTGAAAAGGTTAGATGCATTTTCACAAATGTCTTTTTTGACAGCATCCCACGTTGCTGTGGGCTAATCTCTCTTAGCTTGGAAAATGCTGAGCATTGATTTGGGAAAAATCTGCCATGCATACTACTGAACAAAACTGCTTTGATGTTTAAGTGTAGCCTGTGTAGGGCTTAGAAAAAATAAAAATAAAAATAAAAATGTGTGGGTCATTTGAACTTTGATAAACAGACTGATGTAAATACCATTGACATTGGAAAATAATGCTAGTATGCACTTTCTAAATAAACAACTTTAATTTTATGTAATTGTAACATTTCCACCTTTCAGTTTTTTAAACAAACAGAATATTTGAAGAGTTAATGCCATTTGTCGAACTCTAAAAAAAAAACCTGCAATCAAGCCAATTTGTGAGATTAAAACTGCTGATCAAATTAAAATGAATATTGAGTTGCTGGTAAGTCAGAGTCCTGCCTTAGAGAGTTCTATAAACACGTCAGTATCTGGCTTGGAACAGGATAATGTGACAGGGAGTCTTCTCTTTTGAACTATCATACAGGAGAGAAACCTTCAGGAAGGCAGGAAATTGTGTGGTTTAAGCTTAGCTTAAACTGGAAACATCGGAAAGCTAATGGTGACAAACAAGGCATAGAATCTGCTCATTGCTACATCGTCTCATGGCATAAAGAGCCAAATCAAAGATGTTTTAAATCGGTCATCACTGATAGTTATAAAATATCTATAATAGTACTTTGTACTATTCCTTTATACAAAAATTACTCTTGGGTCAAAGTGTAGGGGAGCATATATAAGACAACACCAAGTTCAGTCTCTCTTCTTTAGCAAAGCAATAAAGAATACCTACTACCACCACTCACACAAAACCAACAAACTCATATTTCATTAAATTGAAATTATTGAACTGTGAAGACCTGGTCAATTTAAAAACTGTTCAAATAATTTACAGAGTTAAAAAATGATCAATTGCCAGCCAGTATTAAATTTTTTTTTCCAGTCAAGGGAGAGTAAATTCAGTGTAAGAAGAACAACTGAAAAAAAAAAACAAACAAACAAAAAAAAAAAAAAAAAAAAAAAAAAAAAAACACAAACAAAAAAAACAAACAAAGAACAACAACAACAAAAAACAGCTAAACTTTAAAAAGACGTGTTCAGTGATGGAATAGACATGAAAACCAGTTGAACAATGGGTAGATTTAAACAAATTAAAAAGTATATACTTAAAATATATCTTAAAAAAATCAATAAGGCTTATTGAAACCATATATATGTGTATGTATATACATGTGTAGCATGATTTGACATGGTTTGGTCTTATTTTAATTGTGTGTGATGGTTTGTGATGTGTTAAATGTCCTGATGAAATGCTGTGAAAATTTCAACCCTAAGTTATTGTGGACAAAAGGTTTAGGACTATAAAGTTTTTGAACTTGATTTTTCTATATTAGATACAAATAAATAACTAAAATAAATCATATAATTTTTTTATACAACAATCCAGCCAAAACAAACAGCAAGTAAGTAAACAAAGCTTTAACCGACAGGTCATTGCTGATTTATTCCTCATTCTTTTTAAAGTAACCATACTTTACAGTGTTTGGTTACCTCGTATAGGGTTGGAAAATGATAGAACGGTAAATTATATTTTATTTAATAGTTGTGAAATAATAAAAATAACACTAAGATTCAAAATCTACATGTATAATGTTCAGAAGGTTAAGACATATTAGAGTACATGTTTAAAGGAAGTTTTGTATTATACTTTAACAAGTTAGCCAAGTTAGTGTTACAGAAAGTTTATTTTTCTTTGTCTTTGGATCAAGGTGAATCGGATCTCTTGCATGCATAAAGACATGAGCATTTTGCCTCGATAGTCTCACATTGCTACATGGCTCATAAACCCTCAACCATCCTCTCCTCTCAGGAATAACACCTCTAATAGTGGATTTTGCTTAACTGGAGTGCACTTTATGTCGACTCTGCATTCTCTACAGTGCGTGGCATAGTTTTGTGGACACATGAGTGACTGCACTGACACTTTATGGCTGCGGAATATCAATGTATTGACTTTACTAACCCAGATACTGCTGTAATGCTCCATTAAACTAATTGTTTGAGAAGTGGTGGGGAACTCTCAAAGGGCATTCCACACCAATTAAAAATGCATACGCTCACACAAATATACACTCACCTACATACAAGCAGAAAGTCAATGAACACTGGCCTTTGAGTGTGTTGTGACTGATTTTTAAAATAGTGGTTGAAGCTGTTTGGCTATATGTCAGCAGATACACAGTTATTGATCCCCTCTGTTAACCTTCACCTTTCACCCTCCAATCCTCCCACCTCACATCTAAATCTCAAACACGTGTGCTGCAAAAAAAAGGCATTAAGAGTGCACTTATACTTTATGGGTGAAAATTACTTGTAACAGTGTAAGGTTGTTGAGTGCCATTGCGAATTAAAATGTCCTGAATACAGCTTGTGCTATCAGCATGACCTTCTGATATCCTGTCCTGAAAAGAGTTTAACTTTTTTTTTTAATATATACTTTATGACGCTATTTAAAGTAGTTTTCTTTTTACCCTACCTTGTCACCGCCATACCTGTAGTCATAGTAAAGAGCACCCCAGGTATCATTATGTCCATCGGGTGCCAATACATTAAAAATTCCTTCAAGACAATTCAAGTAAATGACAGTGTGGTGCACATGAATGCTGAAATTATGTGGACGAAATCACATAGAAAGACAAGGTTGTTTAGAAATATCTCAGGAATATGTGATTTACCCTCAGGCTGGACAGAATTTTATGCTTGCTTGGTTATTGAGCGTATTATTCAGGAGATGTTAATGTGTCACAAGTGAAGGACAAGAAGTAAATTACTCAACCGTAAATGACATTAATATCCTGCTCTTATAGTTTCCTGTGAATTTTACACACCTAATCTGTTTAGCCTGGTCCATTAAGGCTGGTGTGAAGGCTGTCAAATAACGTCTGGAGTTCGTTCAATAAGAAAAAATGGTAGCTGTTTCACTTCTTTTTAAAGTAAAATAGACATTTTGCACATGCACTGCTTTTTTATTGCTCTGCTGGCAACTTAACGTGCCTGTCATGGGCAAATTGCTCCCATGATGCATTTCTATTACATTGCGCATCATTTATATGACTCGATTGGACCTAGAAACATGCAAGTATAACTTTCAAAACTACACAATTGTAAACTGTAGGAATTACATTAATAGAGACACACAAACACAATAATGAGGAGCTTATATGACAGATGATCAGCTGTTCAGAGGAATCTGACAGATTATGCTATTAAATAAATTAATTGGGTATTGTTGACTAAAGTGCCAAATTTATTTTTTCTTCACCTGAGCGAAATGAGGGAGAAAAAGCTATTGAGCTGAAACTTCAAGATGTCTGCCTGACCACACATCAGTACTTTCAACAGCTTCCATATGCAGCCATTTTGAGCTATTTTAATATAAAGAAAGAAAAAACACAACTTGAGAAGATTCAGACTATATATATATATAGTGAAATAATCTCCTTGTCCAGTAGGATAATCACATTTGGTGAGATTTCCTGAAATAAGAAGAAATACTTGGGTTTTAGACGTGTGAGAAATATCTTAAAACCAATTGTAAAAAAACTCATTGCCAGTGCCTTATTAAGTGGAAAAAACCTCCAAACTAGCCTGTCAATGCTTCTTTCAGGGTTTTTTTGTTCCGACTTTCAGAGTTTTATGGTTGTTTTTACATAGTAAAAGAATTGGAATGAGTGTGCCACAACTTGTATTAACATATTTCTCACTTGTCTGCAGTCCAGACATTTTTTTTCTTATTTCAGGAAGTGTTTTTTTCCCCTTATAAGGAGAAGCTCATTTTTGCACTGTGTATGAATTAGTACTGGGAGGTCATAGAACAGGTTTTCAGGTAAATTGTGGTGTGAAAGTGAAATGATTGAACTTAATATGCATGTAAAATAACCATTTTTAGGACTAAGCAAGTACATAAGAAATAAAAGTCATGCAGTCTCAAAACATGATTAAAAATATTGCTCATTCCCCTCTTGCCTAATATACCACCCTCAATACAAAATAAAAAAAAAGATATAGGATTGTAAGACTTAGATCATTTTTGCAGTGATTTTCTGGCTTCATATTTTTATTGTTATTGTGATGCTGTTGTGAGAAAACTGTCTATCTTTAAACCTAACTTGATGGAGGTTGTTCAGTCCCATGTGGGTGGCGAATATAGGGTGCAGACTGCACGTTTACTCCCTCTCACAGACGTCTGAATGAAGGATGAGGAACATTAAAGGGAAAGTAACCAGTGTGTGAATGACTAAATGTCATTGGTTTAACAGATTAATGAAGCCGTTAATGTTTTATCATTCTGTGTGTGAACAAGTTTTTAAACTCTTAAAACAAAATTCTTTTTAATCAGCTTTAAAAGGAAAACCAAAGGTCTCATCTAGGACTATTTCAGTTTTCTGTTCTGCCCCCAAAAACATTAAAGCAAAGAGCCTTAAAGAGAAAGTTTTAAATTAATGTGCTAAAATGACCTGATACTGGAATTAAATGTTTGAACATTGTGCTTGATACAGACACAAAGAATTTGACAAAATGAAGCTGTAGTGTACTGAAAGTATCAAAAATTAAATAAATAAATAGAAAAAAATAAAAACTCATGAGCTCTTAACCTTTATGATTTGGTATAATGAGTCTCTATTAACTGATCAAGATTAATTCGATACTGTGTGTAATCAAGCTGTCTGTTAACGTTATTTCCCATTCTGGTGGTGGAAAGTATTGCTGCTAAGCTTTATTTAGTTCTTTTCTGTTACACTTACAGAGGGCAAGGGGTTGTTGGGGCATTCTCACTTAATCTGGTATGGGCTCGCTCTTTTATAGCAGACATTTTACTTAGCAGCCTGCGTACACAATAGAAGCCTTTATTAAAATGCCATTATACCCTTGAGGATGTTCTGTACTCATCTCCATGAGTACCTTGGCCTTGCATCTGTCTTTTACAGCTAATCAAGGTAAACAGTAAATAACAGGATGTCCTTCTGTGTTTAAGTGCTTTAGTAATGCACATGCTGTCGGAAAAGATACACAGACTAGAAAGAGACCATTTAAAAATGTATTAAGTTTTTTACATCTTGTAACACCTCAGTGTTTGTGATTATTAAATGAGGGAGGAAAAGAGCAGAAGCTTAAAATACATGTTAAGCATTACTCAGTGTTTTTAGTGTTGCAAAGCTCTGGAGACTCAGTTCTGCTGGGAAGGACTGCTGTAATGCAGGCCTTCAAACAGCACTCATCTGTTCAACACTGAAAAGAAACATTTGTCTGCAGCTCTGAATATTCCCTTGAGACAGACATGAGACTCTGTAACTTCCTGCAATGGTTTGTAAAAAAAAAAACATGAATCTGATTAACTAAAAAAAGCTTGTCCATGTTGCAAAGGTTCACAGTCAGTGCTGTCTGATCATTTACCATTTGTTTACAAGATAACTTAAGGAGATGTTTGTGCATGATCAACAATCATTCTGCCGTCTCTAGCATAACAAGGATTATATAGGCTGTAGATGTCAGCTGAATTGGCTGAAACTTTGTAATTATAGGAGGTAATTATGTTATCAATTAATTTTGTGGGTTGCTTATCCTCTCTTGATAATTGGGTCTGCTTGCATTCCTTTTCCTATATGAAGCTGTACAACAAGAGCCAAAAGGAGCTCAATAACTTCAATAAGAAGAAAAGAAAAAGTGTTGCTATTTTTTTTTTTTTTTTTCTTGTCAATTTTCCTCAAGGTGAAGATCACAGAGAAGACAAGGCTCAGTGTTCACTGGAGCCAAATCAAATGATTGTCTGCACTGTGTGATAATGAACTGCGTGACAAATCCAGTTTGATGCAAACCTTTAGGCTGAAAAATATGGAATTACAAGTTTCTTTCTTTGCTGATAATTTTGATAAAAACCAAACATTTTGTCACCATTTCAGCTGTCGACGATGGCATGTGAAAACTTGAATGACATTTATTTTGTTTGCACTAACCCCATTAGATTCATAAGACTGAAAGGATGAAATGATCACAGTGGTTTCCATGGAGGTTAAATACAACACTGACCCATGATGGGTTTGTTTCTTTTATGCTGTTACTGCTGCAATTTCTGCTTAGCACAATGAAGTGTTAACGTTGCAGCCTGGCGAAGCAATTACAAGACCTCTTTGGGCATTATTGAGGAGCGGCGCTGCTAAGTAAATGGATTTCTATAGAAATCCCAGGGGAAAAGATCATTAAAAAATAGCACTCAATCTATCTGTGATGCGAGTGGAGATGCACTCTCTATGTGAGTGTGTGGGTGTGTGTGCATGACGGCTATGCATACCCACTGAGACCCAGGAGACTGTGGTACATCTGTTCCGGTAAAGGGACTTCTTAAACACATTTCAATGAACTGATATAAGCTGCTGAAATAGTCCTGTAATGGAGGCAGGTTTCTACTAATGCTGCTGGAAGGAGAAACAAGCTTTCAATCATACCTCTTCTTTCATTGGTAGCCAAGAATGCCTTTTGGAAAATAATAATGTTGGAAGTAGGTAGGCGGGGGGCGGGGGGGCTCTCTCTGTCCCAGAAGACAACTCTGATGAATCTTATGCAGATAAACCCAACCTATAAAAGCATTCTTTCATTGATTCACCATAATGTTAATCTGAGAATCTCAGAATCGGCTGCTTAATGCTGACAAGATTTAATGTGCAAAGTTATATGTTTCAAAAACAAAGATGTTCTCCTGTAAGATTTCTACACATCATTTATTTATTTAAAACATCTTGGAAATACATAGAAGAACAGATTTCATTTGGGGTGCTTGGGTCTAAACTTGAGTAACATATCATCATGCACTGTCTGCAGAAGAGATGAGATGATTGCCTCACGTTTAGCACTGGAAGTAATCCAGTCCCAACACAGAGCATATTTCCGTGATGACTTGATCGCAACATTCCTGCCCTTTAATACCGATTCCCCACAGTAATAGAACAATAGCACTGCCCCTGGCTACTGGCATCCACCACACAGAATTAAAACAAACAGATTTTGCCCTTTTCTTTTTTAAAAAATACATGCAGGGGCCTATAATATATCCTGGTCCTACCTCTGCAAGGATTCCTGCATGACACTGGTGCCAGTGAATAATGAGGCTGCAATGGATCCATGGAATGGGATAACATTTTTCATTTTAGTTCAGAACAAAGAAAAAAAGAAAAGTTGTAGGGTTCTGAATTATGCAGCAGATGCTACACTGTTTACCAAAAACTCTCTGATATAGAGGTTATTTGAAAGGATGGAGTGTATGGAACAAAGGGAAGAATTTAGATTCTGCATCAAACCTTTTTACCAAGTGATAAAAGAACAAGACGGATTAGAACGAATGCTATCTGACCCAAAGGAGCATGATGAAAAGAGGAGCTATTTGTCTGGCCACAGGAAACTAGAACAAAGCAAATAGGAAGTGTTTTCACAGAATAACACTGCCATGAAAGGAGAACACTCTCTTTACAAATGGTGACTAGCCTGGCACCACAAGCTTAGCAAGAGTAAAGCGGGCTCTTTCTGGGTACAAAAACAATTTGATATGTAAAAACAAATAAAAATAAAACATTGGCTTTATCCCAACAACTTTAAGATGAAGATGGATAAAGTTGGTAAGCAAAATCCAGTCTGTTTTTTCATCCAGCTTTGCTATAGCTAGCTAAATGCTAAGTTATCAAAACAGCTGAGCATTTGCAAAAATCTGTTCTGAACATTCAGTAAGGCTAGAGGTAAATGCTGGAGTGATGTGACTGGGGCTAAAGTTAGAAAGGTTAAGGACTAATTATGAAGAGATAGCAGGTTAGTGACAGAAGCACTGTAGCAAACACTTAAAATAGTGTGTATAGTTACGCGGTCTGGTGAGAGCTTGGTTTAATCATTCATAGCTAGCTTTCAGTAGCAGTAGCAGTAAAAGTTTAATTATTTTTTAAAAATTGAATGAGTAACATAACTTCTTCTTTGAGATAGCATTAATGGGAAACTATTATGGGAAAAATTATCCATGGGTGCTGGGGTTGAGTAGAGAAAATGTGTTATTGTGGATTTCAATAGGCGACATAGGATGTTAGGGAGTCCCCACATAAAGATGCAACTCTAATTCTATGTGTAAATATCTTCAGCAAACAGAAATCCACATATACTGATGTTTTTTGTTGTGTGTGTGCTACGTTCATGTCAACTGGTTCAATTTGATGCAGCAGGATGCGACTTTACATATCCCGTCAGGTTTTTAAAAACTATTTGCTTACGTTTGGTGACTTCAGTGAGTAAGTGGCATTGATGTGGGGTCTCTGGCTGTCCCTATCAGCTGCAGGCACCCTTTTCTTTCTATTTACACATTAATTCATCTGTACTTTTTGCACTCCACAGATAGTCTGTATTAGCATTTGATGCAATGGGAATTGTTCATGTAGCCATATCAGTTAGCAAGCTGTCAGATACTGTCAATGTTAACATTCTTCCTTATGTGATAGCCTAGCTACAGCCTATTTTGTTTGCAGTGTTCTTCTTCCACTGTTTGCTATTGCTTGGTTTTTATGAAAAACAATTATTGATGTCTTACCAAAAATGACATGAGAAAATATTTATTGTTTATCTGTGCTTTCAGCTTTGCAAATGCATGAATCTTCCTTTGAAATCTTTGCAGGCGCTAGAAGGCACAAGATGGGCAAGCCAATTAGGGATTTTAAACTTGAAGGGCTGGACTAGCTGAATCTGCACAATTTAAAGTAGGTACAACAGAAAATGTGTGGAAGTTATCTGGTAGCAACGTTGATTCACAGCTGCAGTTTGCTTGCTTGCATTGAAGCTGGAAAATTTGCAAGTGTTTAAGAATCTATTTTTAAATTATTTTGTTATGTTGCTTACAATTACAAAATTATGTTTCACTGTTTTATGAGTTATATAAGAAAATAGAAATCAACAGTGATGCCTGAATAAAGTGACAGCCAGTAGTAATTCAGCGTAGCGTAGTAGTTAGCGTAGTAGTTTGACAGGAAGCAGGGTAAGGAGAGCGAAGAAAGACATCCAGAAAAGGGCTCTACACATGAACCAGCTGTGTTGAGGAGCTAGATTATATGCTTATGTGACACCAGTCGCTTATTTTAATGACCAAAGTATAGAAATTATAGTTTGCCATGTCAATTTATTGTACAAATGCTGTAAAAACGTTTACATTATATGTTTGTTAACATGTTATGTGTTTTAAAGAAACACAATTTTGTAAGGGAGTTGCTAGTGTTACAAATATTTAAGGGGACCCAGCTCAGGTTTTATCTTTAAAATGTCCTCACCTACTGCGATTAATGAGATTCTTTCCAGCATCCTCCTGTCTGTGGTAACTAACTCCAGAATGGAATTAATTTAGAGAGTCAGGGTAAATTTACAACCTCACAACTTTTCTTTCTTTGAGTCTGTTATCTAGGCAGAATTTTGCAATTCTACAAGTGCAACCATGACTAGCTGACTAGATGACTAGCAAAGCATGACTAGTAAATTTAAATTAATTAGATATTTTTAGTAATTTCTTTAGGAAGTTATGCAAAGTAGCTATGCCCAACCCACTTCCTTGTACATGCTCTGAAGTGCTTTTAGACTGTGTCATAAGCAGGAGCTTCTGCAAGTTTTTGAAAAAGAACAACTTAATATTAGTGTAATGTGTTATTAACCTTCTCTTGATTAAGTCTTACTTTATAGGTCAAGCTAAGGAACCTCTGCATGATTAAACTCTGGCTGAACAGCTGTGTGGGAGCGCTGAATGAGCATAAACATGACAGTTTTAGAACAAGCATTCTTGCCTCTATGAGTGCCAGACGGGCTGTGGTTCTCCACCTGCCTGCTAACTACTTATTGAAGATGAATGGGCTCTGGGTGGTCATTACTTACTTTGTGAGATGAGCTTAAAAGGGATGGCGTTGCCCTTGTCAACATAAATGTAACCAATCATCATAAAGCCAAGCCTATTTAAAAACTATCCATTATATGTATAGCATGAACATATAATGTGCCACCAGTAAAAAATAAATAAATAAATAAATAAAAAAAATAATAATAATAACAATCACATCATACAGACAATGTAAAATATTGTACATGGTTAAAAATATCATAGGTCTTCTGTTTAGTTCAGCCCTTCTGAGCAAGACCCTGTCCAAATATTAAGTTTAGACTGATATGAAATAATTATAAATTGCAATAAATGCTTTATCTAAAATATATACAGAGAGAAATACTTGGATATAATCTATGCAGGGAAATCTATGCAAACCTTTGTAGAAAATGCCGTTGCTGACTGTTGCATCTGAAGCTGACTGACTGTGGGAACAGCGCACTGGATGTTGTGCACCGCTGTGGATAAGCCACTTACCCATACTGCAGCGTGAAGCCTGGAAACATGAGCTGTCTCTTGACGGTGATTTTACAGATCTCGAAAGATTCTGTCTTCACCATCTATTGCTTTCTTCATTAGGAAGTGGTTTTCATAGAGCTTCCTTTCAGCTATAGGATTCACTATTTTCCTAAGTTTTCCTACTTAGCCAACTCCAGCTGTATCACTGTGACTGCTCCCCCTTCTTTTAAACTCTGACAAACCAATGTTTTCTGACCATGAGGTAAAACATTGCTACTTGGACAACAGCCCAAAGTTGTTGCCTTAAGTACAATACTGCGATGTCAGATGAAGCAGCGGTAAAGTACTCATCAAAAGCGACCAGTTATAGTTCTTGTGTAATTTTCCACTAATTTCTGATTTTTCCTAAATTTTCACAGAATTTTCACTATTATTATTATTATTATTATTATTATTATTATTATTTTTTAACTCTGGGGTTAAGTATAGATATCCAGCAGCCCAAAGTGACTGATTCCCATTAAGAATTACCTCAGTTAGTATCGACACAACAAGAGTTTGTGCCTGTTAGCTCACTTTCATTATATCTCCAGGTTGTCTTAGTGGATCAGAACAGTTTGGGAGGTGGAAGTTTTCAATATCTCTATCATAGCACTCATTCTACTATGATATGTCTATTAGTCCACATATGGCCTGTCTGGCAATGCTATGCTAAGCTGTAAGTGCTTTCGCCAGCTCAATTATCAGCCAACTGCTCCTTTACGGCCTTCCTTTGACTTGAACTAAGGTACCTAGCCTGCAATGTTAGCTATTCTGATCTCAGTTCTAGCATTTGTACTGGTTTTAACATCTTAATCAGATGAACAATATGACAAAAATAATAAAAGATACATAAATATAATGTCAGAGAAGTTTTATTTTATGTCTGTCAGATTATTAGGGAATTCCTGATCCCTGTGAGTGACCAGTATAGTGCCAGATGACCAACTGTTTGTTTGTATATGGATTTTCTGTTAAATGCAATGGACCTAGCTAATGCATTGACATCTAGCTAATTCTTCCCATTAATGGCTTTTATTGTTAATTCAGCAGTATTAGCAGATGGAAGAACTAACCACATAGCTGATTATTGGATGCTGCTGGGCATTTCTGCTCTTCACAATTGACTGTATCAAAGGCAATTTAGTTATTATTGCATCACCATCACAGAGGCTTTTAAACAAAGCAAGCAGATCCAACAGATCAGCAGGAATTTGACCTCAACCTCTAATCAACCTTCAAGCTGTCATGCGGTATGCCAATATCTTACAGCAGTGCAATAAGGAAAGCAAATAATTATTTTAATCAGCAAAATTATCTATGGATGAAAAAAAAAAAAAACTTTTTTCATGCTGCATCAGTGCCTAATCATTTATTTATATTTAACTAAGGGGATCCTCGGTACAACTGTAATTTGCACAGTTCACCTACTTAAACAACTGTGTATCTACAAAAGCTACCATAAGCTTATTTATGGATATGTTTGTTTGTCAAAATGCCTCTATTTGTGACATTGTTAGGTATTGGCTTGTTCAGCATAGTGTGTCAGTTCAGCTGTTCACACTGACATCATGGCTGGTTAGTACTTTTGGTCAAAGGCCTTTTGTCAGACAGGGAATAATCATTTCAGCTTAATTTCAACCAATGCTAATTGCATGGCTGCCCTGTGAGCCTACGTGGCCAGACTGGTAAGCATATGTCCTATACACGAGCCCCAGTGCTTGCTCAATTATCTGCCAACTGTTTATATATGTAAAGATTTCATTCAGCAGTGGAAGCTGAAAGTTCTGCTTGGAGCTTGTTAGCATTGGTTGAAAGCTCCCAGTCTCAGATAGAGAGCATAACACAGAGTATATTTAGCATTAGCTTGGGGTGATTCAGTAATTAGCAGCTATGTTACTGCTATGTATGTCACGGCATTTGAATTCTACCATAATATGTTTCATCTGTAAGTTAGTGAAGTTTAAGAAAAAAAATCACTCCTGGGTCATTCAGGCAGTTGACATTTAAGACCTTGTCTTACTTAGCCAGGTTTAAGACATCTGCACTATATCTGCTATCATACAGAGCTTTAAAACTGTAAAAGGTCAAAGCATCTGTGACCAGGTGGTGGAGGGTGGTTTCAGTACCCCACTTATATTCTTGACTGTGCAGATTCTAGCTCTAAATTGCATTACACAAATTAGGCACAGTGTTTGAGCTTCACTACAGTGAAGCCATGATGATGTTCATATTTACAGTACATAGTCAATTACTTGAAAACAGCACAGTATTTCTAAGACATGGTTCTGACTAGCTGCTAAATTTAACACCAATGACTATGAAGCATTTGGGTTGCCGTTACATGAAAGAGCACGAGGAGTTTGTTGCCTTAAAGGAAAGTGAAATGAACCACAGCAATAATAAACACTGGCAAATTCTTTACTAAAAAGGTGAGGAATTCACAAAAGAAAGCCAGAAACTCATCGTAAAAAAAAGACAGTTTTACAATTTATTGTCCTGGATGAGCTACCCCTGTCCAATGTGCAAAGTGTTCACTGTAGCAATGGCAATTATTGTTTACATGTGTTAATAAACCAATGAAACATGAATTATATAAATATGTAATTCATGTTTTATAGGTAGAAAAACCTGAATTCTATACATATACAGTGATATATATTCATATATATATATAATATAGGCCATTGAATGATAGTAACAATATCATACATCAAAGTCTATAATCAGTATAATTGATTTAAATGATAAATTTAATAGATCTCTTAATAAAATAACATGTGTATTGGATCGGTACTTGATATCGGCAGAAACCTTAAACCCAGTAATCAGTTTTGGACAGAAAAGAATTATATTAGAACATTGCCTACTAAGAATGCTCTGACCATTTTTAAAGGCACTGTACTTAACAAAACCTCACTATGGAAAACTGAAATAGTTTTAAGCTCTAATTTGTTATTTTTCCCTCAGAGCCACATCTGACTAATTTGCTGCTAAATGCAATACATGTTTAGATAATCACATGTTTATTTGTTTTGGTGCTGGGCAGGTAAGGTTCCACTTAGTTTTTATATAAATGATTCCCTTTGGCTACAGCAGCATGAACAATCATAACTAACTAACTAACTAACTAGCTAACTAACTAACTGGGCAGCTTTAAGGATATGTTCAAACTAAGCTTTGACATATGTTACATACTAACTAAATAATACGTTCTTTAGTTGACTTGTACAACATAAGATATTTCACACAACATGCTCGTTTGGTTTTATTTTTTTCTTCATGTAATTCCCCCTATACTTGCCTCAACATATCTCTGGTATGTCTCTTGAGTAACTTCTCTGGATCATTACGGTAACTTGGAAAGCAAATTATTCATGCACAGGGATATATGGCCATAAGTGACTCTCATGTATATTTCAAACATACCCTCAGGTTTGTTTATATTGCTGTGTGTTAGGTTGTAAACTGAGTTCCCCACCCTCCCCCTCTGGGTCCTTTCAATTACCAGAATTTGCTTTGTGCCTCTGCTGGAAGAATATCAACTGATGCCAGCTGACTCGATGTGGACCTATGTGGAAAGGATTAAACCAGCTGGCAACTACTAAAGGCGATCTTTCAGTGTTCATATGGACTTTATGAGGCAGCTTGACCTAGTAGTGAGCTTTGTAATTGTCAGACCCATAGATGGAGAAAAATCGTGGAGTGTGTGTGTGTGTATGTATATGTGGGGAGTGTGTATGTGTGTGTGCATGTGGGAGGGGCTTTCTTTTAAAATCAGAAATTTCATAAAATTCATAGATGACAAATTTTCAATACCTCAAAAAACTTGCTGTTAAAATGTGTTATCGCTCTAAACCTAGTAATATAAACAGACTGAGCTATAACTCATATAACTCTAGCACACAATGAAGTTATGTAATAATCGTAGATGGTGATAGATGCTGAGGAACAATTTAGTAATACACCCTTCATATAATAATAATAATAATAATAATAATAATAATAATAAATGTATTTATGTATTTGGAAAAAGCAGCCATCAAACCTTAACTAGTGCATCATTGTCCACTATTCTTACTCTGAAGGTTGCAACTTACTGGCTGGCGCACTGTCAATACAACAGAATGGTAAACATTATACAAATGTCAGTAATACACCTGTGAGGCTCATTTCAGCCCATTCATCAATCACAGGACTTTCCTTGCAGTGAATCTCTAAAGAAGTGCTGCTTGTGCTTGTTACTTAGCAAGCACAACAAACTGATGGCAATGATTCCACCAAGGTCCACTATTGTGAAGCTCTAAATTTCAGCCAGGTTGTTTTCTATGACTCATAATGTTTGCTTACCTTCAGTGATAAACATCTCCATAGCATTATTGTTGTTGCATGGCGTGAATCTGCAAAGAGAGCATACTTAAGCAATGTAGGACAAAGAGCTTCTGTTCCAGGTGTTTGTCATGTTCCACTCATCAAAACATTCTGGTGGAGCCGACACAAATGGCATATGGTAGTACTGCTAAGACTGTAGCTTATGGGACTAAAACTGAAGATGGAATAGAATGTAAATACAGTCACAACTAAATTGGTGGTTTTTTTTTTTTTTTTAAATATTGTAACACTGGTATTTTAATTGCTTTCTACCAGGGGCTCATGTTGGTGTGGTGGTTAGCACCTTAGCCTCACAGCATGAAAGTTCCTGGTAAGGACCTCAGTTGGAGCGTTTCTGTGTAGAGTTTGCATTTTCTCCCTGCATGCATGGGTATTCTGACTTCTTCCCATGAAATAAAAATAAAACATATGCATGTTAGGTTACCTGATGTTCCTAAATTCTCCCTAGTAACGAGTGTAAGCTTGAGTGGTTGTTTGTCTTTCAGTTTTAGTCCTGTGATGGACTGGTGACCTGTCCAAGGTGTAGCAGCTGGAATAGATACAAACCCCTACTAACCCTATATCAGAGTAAAAGAGTATGGAAAATCGATGAATGCTTTTTTTTTTTTTTTTTTTTTTTTCTATCCCTGGTCATAGTGTATTGTGACTGCTACCCAGAGGACTCTTTCAATTAGTTAAATTAATCCTTCAATTAGTTAAGTCATTTCCCTCTGGACTAAAAGCACCCTGTGTGAACTTAATGTTAATAATAAACTGTTGTCTGTTGAGAGAATATTAGCATCATTCAAATATGTTGTCTTACATAAACAATGTTTTTTTTACACAACAGCATTACCAACTGAGCTTTCTAGGGGCCCCCATAAACCCACATTTACTGTGTGTCTTTTGAGTCTATACAGTTTGATTACACTCAAATTAGTCTGTTGAAATCTTGTTTTACAACGTTGCATATTTTATGAAACTGCTTTAATTATTTTCTGGGTATTGAGTAATTAGCGAACTTCAGGCAAGGTCAATGAAGTAGTTTAGGTTTAATTTCCATAGCCCATTAGCCTTTATTTGTCAGCTATCTTATTTATTTATTTGTTAATCTTTTATTTCCATTCAGATTAAAAACCAAAAAAACAAATATGTCCATAATTACTTTATACCACAAAGCAAAATGGAAGCTGAATTATGACCTTCTTCCACAAATTAACAGTGTGCTCAGATAGCTGCATAAAATATCTGTGGCATGGTTTAGTAAAAATACCACAATGAGCAGAACAACCATTCTCTTTACAACCATCTCTTTAAGCACTAGACTTTGATTTACCCCTCCACTTCACAGTAGTGCCTCCTTTGATTCATACTCTACCAAGTCCAAATTTTGACACAACAGATTAATCAGTTACCAAATTTCCCACCACCCCAGCTCACTTTTTCCAAAGGCTGAACACAATTGTTGATCCAGCACATGGAAAACCATGCATACTAATACCTACATCAATTTCGAGTTACATACTCACCTATCATGCATGTCTACACTGTTAAAAAAAAACAAAAAAAACAAAAAACAAAATGCAAACACAGGAAGAACATACAAATTCTACACCAGCCAGAATGTTCTAACACAGTGAAAAGCAGAGTGTTTACTACAGCAAAACCTCACTGTTGTTAAATTTATTGCTATTAATTGTTGTGTCTAATGGATTAATTGACTAATTGTTTCTGCTGGAGCCTGGGGAAATCATGAACCTGCCATCGACAGCGAGTCAATTGCACCTATCCACAAATCATTGCTCTGGGGCCCAGGTTAATCTGGCTGTGGCTTACCATACAGTTTAAAACAAGCAAGTCACAGTATTAGAACAAGCACTTTAAGCAGGTTTCTCCGATTTTTCAAACACCACCAGTGAGTGGGTGTGGTAAGACAGAACAGCGAACAGCTCAAACGTCTTTCAGCATAACACGATGCTGACAGGCTGTTGTTTTCTCAATTATCAGCTGGTAAAGATGTTAACGGAGGTATTGATGGGCCTTAATTGACCATATGGCTGTTTGTTTTTCTAGCTGGAAGCTGTCCAGAAAACACACTGATAAGACATGCATGCACACACGGATGCAATATGAACTGCACAGAAACATGAGCGCACACACAGGAAGCAACACAGCATATCATTTGTAAAGCTTCCAGTTCCCAACCACAGGTCATCAGAGTGTGTCTCAGGACATTATCACCGTTATGCTGCACTCGTACATGATTGCTGACTCTGCTGCTTGGTAATCTGTGCATCAGCGTCAGTGCGTGCTGTGCATTGAGCATGAGGGGGGTTCCTACCACCTGCTTGTTCAAGACTTAGCCTGTAGGCAGAACTCAGCTGAGAAAAAGCCAATTACATCTTTTTCTTTTTACTTCCTTTAATCAGATGCACTTTAATGCCCCTTTTTATTGTTTTAAATTGATTAATGCGGACACACTTTTTAACTGCAGGTCGCACTCATTTTTAATCCTTAAGTCACCCTTCTTTTCCAAGATTCTTAACAAGGAAAGGGGTTTGCTTGGTTAATCGTCTGCAGGGTTGTTTTGAGAAGAATCTCATAAATTATTGACGGCTACATGGAGGAGTTTGCTCGAGCATGGTGATCAACCTTTTCCTGCTTTAATCATGATTATTGTTCCTCCTGTTTTGGGTTTGTCAACAAGCTGCTTTGAAAACTCTGCCAGTTTTCAAAGCAGCTTGGTTTCTCTAACCCTCTCTAACATATCAGCACTGGTTTGATATATAAAACTGGGCTGATATTAACAACCAATATTTATTTCCTACTGTTTATATAATGCGAGGAGGATGCTGCCTCAAATCATTCAACGCAACCAATTTGATCTGAAAAACCACCATCCAGAGGTTCACAAACAAGGGTGGGAAGCTACTGCTGCTAACTTTAAATTTAATTTTGTAGAGAATTTACTAATTTTATATGGCTTAAAAATAAATATCAATAACAATAAATATGGGTTATTGGCCTTAACAGCAACATTAATATTGTTGGATGTCGTGTCCCAGCTTATATTGATGTTGTAACATGATTCCTTGAGATTCACTTAAAACAGGTATTTTTGTGAGAAATAATCTTCTCAACAGCTGTATCTATTTTTGGGCCCCTTTTAGGCCCGTTATTTCTCAGGTATAGTGATGTCCATTTTAGCATGCAGTTTGGTCTTCCATTTTGTTCTCTCCAACAATAAGTCATCATAAGATAGTTAAATTTAAAGCTTAGACAACTTATTAATAGCCTATGATCAGAAGAAGAAGAAAGACAGTAGGTTTGTTAATCTCTATCAATCCTGTGAGGAAAGCGCAGCTCTAACCAGGATGCTTTGTAATGTGTCCCTTAAAATGTCCTCCTCCCTTCTGCTGCTATTGAAGAGTTCTCATTGATGTGAGCCAATAAAAGAGAATGACTCATGTGAAATAGAGCCTGGTTTCTACAAAATTCCACCAGATTACAATACATAGTAGAGTTATGTAGGTGAAAGCTGAGCACTAACAATATGGAGGCAATGAAATGCACTTCATATCGCTTTATTTCTCACTGTGTAATAGTTGACAGCTTGGTACTCGTCCAGGCAGAGAAATCGGCTTCAGTCACTGTTTAATATTCACATCCAACCCAAGCCCATATCAAGGTGTAGATTTGAGCGCCAATCTCCTTTGTTTTTCTTCTTCTTTTGTATTATCCTGTGCATATGTGTCTTTTCTTCTGCTATTCTCTCTTAACCTCCCTGTTTACTTAACTGTCATTGTGTTTCATTGGCATCAGTCCTCCTCCACAAGGGGTTGTCCAGCTCTCGCAGCCCCACACTCCACCTACCTCTCTGCCCCCTGCCACCTTGGTGAGCAAGCCTGAATTTACAAGGCGGGAGCAGGAGCAGGTGTGCAGCTGGTCGGTTAATGCTGCTGACTCGCATAAACACTGAAAGGTTAGCAGTGAGCTGGTGGGGTTGAGAAATACAGCTGGCCTCTAATGCTGATGGACCTCCACCAGCTCTAATGTCTACCAACGGCCCACCCCAGGTGCTTAACAGCATATGCACTCATAAATATATACAGAAATAAATGCGGGACTTCCACGGCTACACATCTACAAATAAAATAAGAGTAACATATGTGTGCCAGATCCAATAAGAACTCTCAGCTGTGGTAATTGTAGCACACACAGATAGAGAACTGATGCATTCTGCTGCTGCTCTCTGCAGCACAGAAAAAAATGAAGGTTGTAAATTTATCTGACTCAGCTAGGACATTGGCTTCCCCACATAATTCTCTGCCCTCCCCAGCTCGAGCAGAAATTACTTGAATGAGCCAGGAGGTCATCCAATTTTCACCTTAGCATTTGGTTCGGTCACTCAGTTGCTGGGTGGAAACTTCAAGTAAAAGTTCTAGTTCTTTAAAGGGTCCTTTTTTTCTCAGGTAAACATTTCCCTGTTAATGTGTCTACATCTCTTTCCATTCCAGCTTTTTCCATGTTTCTCATTTCCCACTTTTCCACCTTCTTCCATCTTGAGCAAACATGATACAAGTCTTTGCTTGCTAAGCCCAGTGAAGGTGATGGAGAAAAGAAAAAAAAAAATCCATTAAGCATAAGTCTTGGTTCCCCTTTACTCTGTCATTCTGAGATGTTATTTAAGCGTGACACGTGGTCGATTTTTCCATTTCACCTGGATGCCCTCACACTCCCTCTCCCTCCCTTCGGTCCGATGGATTCAAGATGACCATGCATGCATACCTTACCTCTTGCTCTCCTAGATTTGATTGGAGAGAAAGGTAAATAGGCAAAGGGTGTGTGAATAATGCAAGGCGAACATTAAATGTCAGGGCTAAAAATTCACTATTTCCTCCTATTGTCTCGCTGGCATTCGCAGCATGTTTTATGCATTTTATAATTAGCGTTGGAGTCTCAGAGGAGAAGGAAGCCTGGCAGTTGCTGTGAATGTTTATTTCTGAGAAAGGAATCCTTTTAACAAGTTATAGAATTTTATCGGAAAGGCAAATCACAGCTTCTTGAAGTAGAGAAACATTTTTTTCACTGAATAAACATATTTATAAGTTACTTCAAAAAGATATTGAGGCTTTTAGAACAAATGGTGGACCATACTGACAACCAATTTTGAGTTATTAAGTCTTCCACAGGAAACAATCATTAGAATATTTTTACTTTCAGGCTGACTGGAGTCAGTTTGAGAAATTTGTCGGTCATACACGCAATTCAGATCCTAAGTTAGAAGTTTAAAATCCGAACTTAGCATATGTGTTGGTTAGACAGCTAAAGCAGCCAGAAGTTTTTTCTAACTTTCTGCTACAGAGCTGACATGGTTAGCAAAGATGACTTGGTGACTTTTTAAAAAAATGAAATGACAAGGTAGAACTTGTTTTACAAAGTTTTTAACACTAAAAACCTGTAACTTCATGTCAGGACGCAGTTAGAAGCTCCCGATGATTTGTAACACTGTGTGTATTCCAACGTGTTGGAAACATAACAGACTTGTGACTTCATGTAACCGACAGGGTCTGTAAGCACTTTATAATTCTGTAGAACCGGAAACATGCAGTGCATTTGTAGGCATTGTGCAATTGTACTGATGCACTTTGTTACGTAACACACGTTTCAATTCAACATCTTCGTTTAGATCCTGGTCGACAGGGCACTCCTTCTAGTCTGAGATCAACAAAACTCTCATAGTTTTCATTTCTTTTTTATCATTACTGTCATTCTGTTATTATTCTTATTGTTATCATATTGTTGCATCATGTTGGCCGGCCATTGTGTACGTCCCACATCATTTGGAACTTTCTCTATTTGTTTTTGTTGTTGTTGTTGTTTTTTTACTATTACATAAAAATAGGAAAAAAAAACTTTGTAAATATCTTTAAAAATATCATACAGTATTTATGATCACTGACTGATATTTACCCATGCACATGATGTATTCCCACACACACATAAATAGTTTAAAATGAAATATTTAATTCAGCTGTTCTTGTAAATGAATTTGGCTGCTGACTTGTTTCTTTCTGAACCCTAACTATTACTCACTTGAGTGGTTTTGTTTTTTTTTTCCTTTTTTTTTTTGCCTCCTCTCATCTAAATTACCAAGTGTATTGAACTTTCTAACAGTCTCAGCCGGTTTCCTGAAATTGGGACATCGTGTTTACATGCACAATATTAGCAAATCCCCAATCATAACTGGGACTCTTACACTGCTTGCACAATTATTAGGCAAAATGAATTTTCAAAGATTAATTTCATTTTTCAGAAAATAGCAATGCTTTCAGTCAATCCAGGATGTTTTTGTACTTCAAAGCTAAATGTTTCACAAGGAAAGGTGAAGTTTCTTTACAAAAAGATGCAAGTGTGCAGAATTAAGAGGACATTTCAATTTCAAAGAAAAAATACTGGAAAAAACAGTTACTAATGTATTCTAAAAAAAAACAAAAAATAAAAAACAAAAGAACAATAAGTTCTTTTATTGAAGTGAAACAATACAATCTAATGCATTTTAATGATCATATTTGTCATATCTTTTTCAATAATCATGGTGTCCCGCTGTTCTGTCCCTACAAATTGAATAGGAGAAGTAAACCTCATGTTAGTATTTCTACATCATGGCAGATTTTTTCAAATGCATCATTTAATAAACCACTACGTTTGAATAATGAGGGAAGATTGGTCTGCTTTCAATCATGGACCTGTGAAAGACTTGACATGGAGACAAACAAATGTTTCAACATTTTCTCTCGGGTTATATTAAAAAACACATAATTAGTGGAACTAAAAAAATAACAATAGTTTGTGCTGAAATACTATCTTTTTACAAAACTTTTTTTGGATCCCATCACTTCTTGCCTATCACATGCAGTACTTCTCATGACCACTAGAGGCTACATGTTCTTCAAACAGCGCTGCAGTCCATTTCTGCTTGCATGCGGATACACCATATGGGCACAGAGTCTCTTTTTCATTATGTAGCAGTCAAGTAAGCATTTGCCTTATTTGGAGTTTAAAAATATGCAAATAAATTAAAGGTTTCATCCTTGCTCATCTTTCACCGACAAATGCAAGAAAACACAGAAGTAATTTTTGTGTAAAAGTTGTCATGTAAGGATGGCTTTATTTACAAGTTCTCCAATCTGTTGTGGCAGTTTTGATTTTATTGATATTTATTCACATACTCCTGATAGTTTCCTGAAATGCTACATAGTGTACTCCTCTAAAAGAAATCTGTTTCAGACAAAAATAATAATTGTTTAAAGAATAATGTCTCTTAGTTTCAAAATTTTTGGGGGACCATGAATGAAGTTTTTCTTGCTTAAGAAAAAAAAAAAAATCCCTGTACATAAATATGAAAAAGGCATTTTAATAAAATCTATCACTAGAAAAACACCAATATGATTTTCATCCTGCTGTTAGATCCATACACATGTTCGCTTGACAAATGACTTTATTTGCCATTTGGAGTCACAGTAATCTCACAGTACCATGGGTGAAAATTAAAAATGCAGCACCCCGAGTAATGTTTTTTTCAAGTCTCAGCCTGCATCTATCCACCTGAAATTAATTCTTTAATTTGTTTGTATAATACACAGGGAATACTCAGGATCCCAATCCACTTAAAAGCATCTTCTGTGCTGCTTTCCATAGCTGTTCTGGAATGCTGATTTGTCCCAGAGGACTCCTTCCAGCAATCCTTCAAGTCATTAACATTGAAATGAAAAGCAAGTCTCTGCTTCTCTGAAGGACACTGTGAAATCCTTCCAGTGTGTCACGTTAGGAAAAAAAAAGTCTTCATGCAGTGATCTATGTTTGTCTGGGCTGTCTAATGAAAGCAACATTAGGAGGTGGCGTCTGATGTTCGATACTGAGAATTCACGCTCAAGCTGTAGTGTGGCTCGTGCTGTTAACGCCGACTGCTATTTGTGGAGGCGTGTGATGACATGCTTGTCCAAACACACACATCATCAAGAAGTTGAAAGCTGTCAGGCTAGTCACTGTGGTGCCACCTCAAACATTTGCCACTCTGTGTTTTACAAGTGCTACTTCAGATAGAATTCAGTCCTTCAAAAACTTTTTATAAACTCATTCCATATTCAACCTTTGCAAAGCTGTTTTCAGCATCTTTTTGACAGCTTTGCCATTTCACAACATAAAGGATATTTTAGCATGTGTTTGTATTTCCCAGACTTTGCACTTTTTAATGCTTCAATGACACCAGAAATTATTTTAGTTTGATTCATCAAATATTCAGCGCTTCAATGCGTTTCTTTGAAAAACATGTTTTACCTCCAAAAATGTTTGGATTTGTGAAAAGAAAGCACATTATAATGAAGGACAACCTGGACGGAAATCACATTTGCATCATTACAAAAGCAGCTATTGGAGAACACCTTGCACTCTTGGGTCATGTTTATCATTTCAATGTGTATAATTCAATGAATGCAGACACAAAAGGTTAAATATACCAGCAGCAGCAAACAGGTGACAGTTATCATACTTCATCAGCATTTGACTGGTGTTAAACAAGTCAAGAAAATTCAAAATTTTATTAAAAAGAAAAAAAAAGAAAAGGAAAATATTGGTGCATCATCAGAGCAATTTTTATGATTGGTTTTAGTCCATCACTGGTGGTTTCATTATTTTATTTATGACACATTTATGTTTGCTTTAAATGATAAATTGTTGCCATGTTTAGATTTTTTAAGGGGTTTGTCAACAGCTGCTGTGTTGTCAGCATTATCAACTATGGTCCCCTCACCAATTCATGACTCAGTTTTCTACGAGGTGGCACTCTCTGACGTTCCTAACAGAATAAACTTTTGGTTTAATGAGAGACTTTGTCAACTCTGTACAGATAATGTGAATAAAATTCTAAACTGATACAAATATAACACCAATATGCAGATAAATTTAGTCCCACCAGCTCAGAAAATGACTTCTTTAAACATCATGTTGTTACATGAAACTATAGAAGATGATGTATCCTAACCTACAAAAAAAATGTTTATTTGTTTTTCTCTTTAAAGACAGCTGATGTTCTAATTTTGTCTCTTGCCCTGGCTCGTTCCTATTGCATAGTATTTCCTAGTTTGGAAAGATTCCATAAAATTTCACATTGAAAGTAGCCACAGGGACTCTGTGTACACATCTGCTTGCATAGCTCTAATTGGGGAGCTTCTTCTGTTGAGGTTTTTGGCTGTTAATGATCTTTGGATGTACAATCTTTCTTCAGAAAGTAGTGCTGTTGGTAGCCCCAGAAGACAGATGTAATTATATACCTCCTTTAAGTCACAATTTGGAGTAAAAATCCAAACTATTGACCCTGATTCTGAGAGGAGCTGAAGCCTCAGTCATACTAAGAGGCCAATTTTTCTGTCATGTTTTGTTCCCATGAGGGATTGCAAATGGTCAAAGATGATGCATTTATATATCATCTTGGGGATGGTTTCTTCCAGGATGGCAGTGCACCCATCTATACTTTGATCAGGGTGAAAATTTAGATTAATCATATGCTATGGCCTTCCCAGTAACTAGAAATCAACCAAAATGGGAGAAATAATGTTGTTCCATCTCCAAAAGAATTCCACAGACTTGTACAGTCAGTGTCAGAGAGCACTGAAGCTGCTGTTCAGATACATGCTGGCCACATTTATTTTTAGACACTTTGCTGAATTTTCTTCTTATTTGTAATGTGTCTGTAAAATTGTTTGGTTTCTTTTCAATAATAGCCAGTTTCTTCATCTGTTAATACTATTTTATTGCTTGACAACTCTTCAGAAGTAAAGTCAGTGCCTCTGTGATTCCTTCATTTAAATGTGTGCTTTGTTTAATAATAATAATTAATTAGGAATCACACATTAGCAGAATATTGTTTATTCTAAGATTCAGTGCAGTCACACATTACTGTGATTGATGTTAACTGGATAAACAGCACTTTGGGAGGCTTTATGCTGCATTCAGAATCAAAATATGTGGACAAAAATGTCTATAACTTACAGAAATCCATGAATTAATCAGAATTATTTTATGCAATGAAACATGTTTAAACATTGCTATTAAGAAATTAAAACAATTTCTTTCTGTTTCCCACTCAGACCAGCAGGAGGTGACTGTCAGAAGAAATGCCGGTCCCCGGTGCCCTAGTACATCACCACCGGGACCATGGCGACTCCTTGGCCAGTGAGAAAAGAGAGGTGCTCCCATGGCTGCACCATCTTTGCTAGATGGTCAATATCCTCTTTGATGCTCCTATGGTTACCTTGGGCGTTGCTATGGTTGCCATGGCCTACTCGAGCTGAACAAGTGGGCGGCGGAGGAAACAACGGGAAAACCCTCCACAGTTCCCTTTCATCCCCCTCATCCTCATCATCCTCCACGTCCCTTTCCAGCTCCTCAGCATGGGGGTTCAACACGAGGCAGAGCGGGGGGCAGCTAGACTGGCTGCTGTCCGAGAAGGGACCTTTCCACAGATGTCCAGAGTACACAGAGTTCAGAGAGAGGTTCCAACAGGGGTTTTCTACCAGATACAAGATTTACAGGTGAGAGTCATGTTAATTTGTATGTGTGTGTGCATGTGTGTGGGTGTCTTTATTGGCTTGAAGGAGAACAGCAAACAAAATGAGACTGCACTTAGGATTTAAAAGATCAATAAGTGGAGGAGAAAATGGCACTCTCACTCAAAGCTAAGTGTGAGTCAAGGTACCTGCCTGTTCCCTGACAAGTGGGGCTTGCCTTCCATTTCAGATTATGACCTTTGAATATAAAACCAGTTTACCAGAGACCTCTTGTCACCAGATGCATATCTTGAGCTCAGAGGAGTAAATCAAAGTGACATTCTCAAGTAGGATCAAATAACCTGAAAACAGTGTTGTAACCAGTAAAAAAGAGAATAAATAAGAAAAAATAAATATCAAGCAAAAATACTTTACCCCTTCTCTCGCATAGAATCAATATTCTGTTTTTACAAATTATTGTAGAAAACAATAAAAATACCTATAATTTTTTTTTGCCCATCTTCAAATTACTTTACAAAGCCTATTCTTATTTATTTTTTTATTCTCTTACAGCTAGCTTAGATTACCACAACTAGCTACTATTCACCCATCCATGACTGTAGTATTCTTATGTAAGTTTGAATATTGCAACATCAACTTCAGAGAGATTGCAGAGAAAATCCCTTTTTTATGCTGGAGTTCATCTCAAGAATTCATATAGCTCTGTAGGAAAACATGTAAAGAAATCAAGACTTCATCCAATCATTTCCTCCAGCCTTGTAGTGCTGCTGTGATATGGTCCGACAATGTGTTATATCACATATCCAGCAGATTAAAGCCAGAGCACTAAAAGCTCTCACTGTAAATTTCAATGGCATGATGAAGCATGTGTAGGTTGTGGTTCAGTCAAATATGTTTTTTTCTCTCAGTCCCCCAGACTTTCTTCTCATTCCTTATCCTCCTGATTCATGATCTCTGTGGGCTCAGAATAAATGTAGCGCAGTGACTGAAAGGACCATTTTATGAGCAACCATTACAACTTGAGATGCAATATTGAAATCGCACTCAGAAAGTCAGCTTCTGAAGAGCTGCAGCAACAGCAATCCCAGCCTACCCAATACAAGTGAAAAAAATAAGCGAGGAACAGACTGTAGACTTCAAGCTCCCCTTCCCAGTTAGCTAGCAAGTTTATTTATTAATTATTTTATATCTCTTAACTAGAAATGAAAAACTCTTCAGTGTTTTAATATTGGAGTGGACTGCACCAAGATACTAAGTAGGTAATGATTTAAGTTGAGGTAAGTGAATTAGATTGTGAAAAGGACTTTGATCATTATCTTTTTTCTGCATCTTGCATGGAAAATGGAAACCAGCTTTGTTTGTTTTATGGTTAATAAACATCCAAGCCATGCATCACAGTATGTGTTTAGCCCTGAGAGATATATTGCAATCACTCAAGTGAATCTCAGCTGGTTAAATATCCACTCCGTCCACTTTTTCTTCTAAATGTGATCATTTCTACTGCTTTTGAATGCTTCTCTTTAGTTGTTTTTAATTCCTTGTCTTGTTATCACATATATTTGAAGCGCCGTCACTATTTTCTTATATTTATTAACTCACAAATTACTGATTTTAGATCAGATAAAATAAGATTCAAATGAATATATTAGTTCACTGTTGTCCCTCAGCACAGTGATGGCTAAACATGCAAATAAAGGAAGCATTTCAGATTTATCCCAATGAGTTTGGACACTTTCTGAACAACTATGGTTTTAAGTTAATATTATTAATTACTGGCATCTCACATAATTATGTAAGGAGGGGAACACAACGGTCTGAGAAGAATTTCTTATCAAGATTTATCATTTGATTTGCAGCTGCAACACAAATATATGCAGGGGGCGGGAAAGGACCAATGTAAGCTGATAAATCTGTGTAATTCATAATTCTCCTTTTGGTGCAGACCGTTTTCCTGCGGGAGGAGACTTTTTGTGCCAAGCCAGGTAGCTTTCCCATGTCTGGAGGCTATTGGCTGTGTGGTTGTAAATGATGCAGTGGAATCCTGGACCAGGACCAGAGTTTTTGTTGGCTGCTATTATCACTATGCTGAATTTAATTAAAAAATATGAGTTCTTTATCTGCTAAGGCTGCAATTTGAATTTATATTTCCTCAACTTTGATTAAATGTAGATTTATTTTCTCTTTTTTTCCCCTTCAACTCCCTACTAGCTCCTTTAAAGTCGATTTTCCTAAATGGCCTTTTCTTTAGTCACATCAGACTTGCTTATTTGTTTTTCTTATTTTTTTTATTTGCATTAATATATCTGTTTTGATAGCAGAGAACAAACTTTTCAAGTTTTTCAACCAGAATGTCTATTTTTCTCTCTTTCTATGACTGATGTCTTTTCTTAATTTTTATTTGACGAAATCACCTGACCGTGTGCAGATAGGTTATCACCTGGTTTGCAGTTCTTCAGTTCACTAAGCTGTAACCTGGTTCCTGTGCCAGCTCTTCAACACTCCTCTGATGACTTAGATAGCAGGAGGTTAAAAAAATCTCCTTTTTTCTAAAAACAACAAAAAGTTTTTTATGACATCGTTTTTTTTCTTTGTGGGGTCTGTTCTTTGTCAAACATGGCACAAATAAAAAACATCAGTTTTCTCATCTCCATCCATCTCCCTCCTTCCCTTTCTGCTGTCTTTACTTTTTTTTATCTCCTTCTGCCTCAAGTAAAATCAAATTGAAATGGCAGCATCACTTATAGATGAAGAGGAAGTGTTGTGTAAAAGGATATTTGAAGGTTGTGTAACATGAGTCAGAGATATGACTCTGTACTTAGCAGGCAGACACCTGAGTGATTCCTTTCTCTTAACCTTCTGACTGTAGAATCTCCCCACTTTTGCCATTTTCCTTAACAGGGATGGTGAGCAAACACATTAGCATGGGCTACAGTACATGTGTATCATAGAGCTATTGCTGCATTTTTACTGCTTTACAATTGTAATGTTTTTTTTTCTTTAGAGGCACTTGTGAGTCATAGACTTTGGTTGGTTGCCTTGTCTAGTCTTTTCTTTGACATCTTTCCCCCTTTATGCATATTTACTGCATGAAAACAGCCAACAACCTCCACACAATGAATACCATACATGAATGCATGCAGCTGAAAATTTACACATTTTATGCATGTATATTTGAAAACCTTCTTTACTTGACAATGAGATGGACGCCTGACTGTTTTAGTATGCTATAGTAGTAAGACAGATGAAGGTTGGTGATAAGCATGATGTCAAATATGTTAAGAAGTTATTAATTTAGTCATTGTCTAAGCAGAAAATGTGATCTGGCATTATGTTTCTCTCAGAGTTAAATATATAAAAAATAATTTCTTGGAGAAGAGCAGAATTTTTACTATTTTATTGGCCACAGACAGTTTTTTTTTTTTCTGTTTATCCAAATATCATCATGTCATGATTCAGGCATATCGAACCGTGAGAATGCTGTATCTTATTTCTCCTTCTTGCTGTCAGTCATTGCCACCTTCTTTGTGTATGCACACTGTGGAAAAAAAAGAAAAATCCTGAAATCCGGAGATTGTTTTTGCTTTTTGTCTTCTGCATTTTGCGTAAAAACAGACCCATTTATCCATTTAGTCTTATTCATTTATAGCCATTTTTGTTTATTGTAGTCTCATTATTATAATAATATCTTACTATAACAACCTTGCTTATGACTTATGATATAAATACTGAAACATGTTACTTTTCCCAAATCTGATCAGTGATTGTGAAGTTATTGTATGCGTAGAATAATCAGTGAATAGATGAATAAGGGAACTGAACATCCTGAATAAACACATAATTGTGCATTTAGACTAAAATATGTACCATATGTGGTTATTTTATGTAATTCAAAAAAGGAATCTCGTGGTGAGTCATAGTAAAAACTGCAACTCCAAAAAAATGCACTTTCCCGCCATTTCTAACTGAACTGCTCTGACCTCACTAATGCTAATTTCAGATTATCAGTAAGGAAAACAAGAGTGGACAGGCTTGTCTTTGCATTAGTTTTCCACAGAGCAAGAGTAAAATTGTCTGCTCTTATTAGCTTTTAATCAGGGGTAATGGAGATGTGAAAATGTGGTAGACACATTTTCCTTGGCTAGCCTAAATCTCTTAAATCTTTTAATGTCATCAAAATATATCTCACATCAGTTGTTACAGATTAAAATGTTTGAAAAACTATGACTGTTTGAAGTTGTTACATTTGCATTTTCTCGTGAGCTTTCTGTCGTCTTTTAGGGCGGGTTTCCTATTGTGAGAATGACATACAGGTCTAGTTTTATGACGGCCAAATAGTTACAAGCAGACAGCTGGATGTAAACATGTCCAAAAAAGGCAAGGGGCCCTCTTAGTCAGCAGTAGTTAGTACCTATCAACAGAGGTCCAAGGAGGGACAGCCCCATTACTCAGCAACAAGATCGTATCTGTAATGCCTTGTAACTCACAGAGAAAAGTAGGCTTAAAGGGTTGCTGCAGGGATCTTGGTGCCAGACAATATTAAAGAACATAAATTACAAGGTCGTTTGATAGGTACTGTGGTTTATTGATAGTGTTTTCACTATCTAGAGCAATACAGGGTAGTGACATTACTTACACTCAAATCTCTCTTTAGACCAATGAATCATACAACTTTAGACCTGAAGGAATATAACCTAAGTCCTAAAATTTGACTTTCACTTTGTGATTTTAATAATAATAATAATAATTTTATATATAGTGCTTTTTAAAACTCACACAATGCTTTACAGCAGGAAAACAAGAATAAAAATGAAGTACATTCAAAATCATCCATCAATAAAATCAAAAACATCAAAAATTCTTAGGACACCACCTCATATAAAATCATTTTAGATCACTAAAATCATTACAGGCATCTCTGAAAAGATGTATTTTGGTGAGTTTTTTTTTTTTTTTTTTTTTTTTTTTTTACAATGTCAATCACAGATGTCTTTGGGGATTTAGTTCCAGAGGGTAGGGGCAGCAATTTAAAAAGCTCGATCCCCCCAGGTTTTGAACTTGGTAATGAAGGGAATAGAAAGAAGGTTGGCATCAGAGGAGTGGAGATCACAGGACAGTATATAGTCATGAAGGAGGTCAGTCAAATAGGAGGTTCCAGGTTATTGAGAGCTTTAGATGTGAGTAAGAGGATTTTGAATTGAATTTGTTGCAGAACAGGAAGTCAGTGGAGTCTCTGGAGGTCAGGGGTGATGTGGTCACATGAAGAGGTGTGAGTGTGTGAGTAAAGAGACGAGGGGCAGAGTTTGAATGTATTGAAGCTTGTCTAAAACTTTGTGTCGTAAGCCATACAGGATGCTACTGCAGTAGTCAAATTTGGATGTGACAAAAGCATGGTTGAGGGTTTCAGCTACAGAAAAGGAAAAGACGAGGTGGACGGATAAGGTGATGCTCTTCAGGTGGAAGAATGCTGTTCTTTGATTATGTGTTGCTCAAAGGAGGGGTTATTGTTGAGAATGATGAAACGTGAGAGGATGAAAACACTAGGAGTTATCAATAATAAGACAGATGTTCTCTGTAGTTTTTGATGGATTTGGGACCAAAAACAATCATGTCACTTTTACCACAGCTGAGTTTGAGGTAGCTGGCTTGCATCCAGGATTTGATTTCAGTGAGACAGTCAAGGTGGAATGAGCTGAGGGACTTATGGATTTAGTTGATAAATAGAGTTACATGTTGTCAACATAGCTGCAAAATTGGAGACCATACTGATGAATGATGTTTTTAAGAGGGAACAAGTAAAGTACGAAGAGTAGAGGACCAAGCACAAAATCCTGGAGGACACCATGGGAAAGTCGGGGTTTTAGATGATGAGCAGTTGTTGAGGTATGCAAACTGTTGATAATTTGTGAGGTAAGATTTGAGCCATGTAAGTGCTGTACCTGTGATATTTATTGAGGGACTGAATGTTGAAAAGGGATATGTTGTTGTACTGGTATAATTGGCTGGTAAGACTAGGAAATAGGATGGAGATTATACAGATTTGCTCTTTGCTATTTGCTGTAGCAACATGACTGTATTGCAGGCGATGTTGATGAAGGTCTGGCAGAACTTACAACAGGAATAATACGGGTAGTGTGGTGACTTTTGAAAAACTTAGGCCCTGATCTATTAACGCTTTGCGTGTACTAAAACAGGTGCAGACGGCTTTGCTCCGCTAAAATCGGCCCAAGCTTATCTATCAAAGCCGCAAACATGGAACTGCGTCAGTTATCCTGGCAAAACTGCGCCGCTCTCCACTTTGCGTTTCTGAAGCTACTGCATATGCATTATGGGCGTTCCGGCCAGAAAGTGCACATTAGTGGGAGGAGACTATGCAAATAAATCTGGTTTGCGCAGCAGTGGGATTCATGTAGCCTGCAAATAGTTTGCGGTGTTTATGTTTGCTCTAAAAATAGCGTTTCTGAAAAGCAGGTGCTAATTGGCACAACAGTATAACCGCAATGGCTGCAGTAATAATTTTAAGGAGGAGGCACAGACACCATGAAAGGCGACTAAGATAATGCATTTTTTTCTATTATATTAATATATTTAGAATGCCAGAGAAGAGGATTGTGGAGACGATCCAGCGTTGCAATATTAGAATTGCTGGATAAGTTTAAAGACTTTATCATGCCTGTCTTTTATTATTATTATTATTATTATTATTATTTCTTTATAGCTTTTAAACCTTTATTATTTCTTATTTGTTCCTTGCATGTTTTTATATGTACAATACCTTGGTTCCTAAAGGTTGTTGTTAGTGTGCCTTATAAATAAATTGAACTTGAATATGAAACTATATTGCAGCATTTCTGGTGACATTTAGATTTTTTTCCTCGACTTTCGCAATATTTTTATTTGTCTCCTTTATTTGTCTCAACTTCTATCGGATAAAAGTTAATTTTGCGTTTGCGGTTTCCTTGCTCTCCAGAACCTTACATGACGAAGCAACAGCGCCGCTAAATCCTCATTTAAATACTGCTGTTTGCTCCGCAAATGATAACAGGAGCAGTCTTAATAGATCAGGCGCTAATCGTAGAAACATAACCAGAGCAAAACTGCGCAGCAAATGTTAAATAGCGCAGCAGTTTTGCCCTCGTCATAACTCAGCCCCTTAGAGTTTATAATCATCTGGTCAGTTACAGGAATGACACAAGAGGAGGAGGGGGATGTGTCTGAATGGTGAATGCAGGATGTAAACAGTCACATGGGTAGGTCTGCACAGTGTGCTTCAAGTTCAAGATGAACATTTAGCAGCCATCTTTGTTGGGATGTACTCTGTTTCTGCTAAGAAGGGTAAAACAATTCCAAAAAGGGTTACAATTGTCAGTAGCTGCAACAAAGTGTTAAGAATGAGTAACCTGCTTAAACGACCAGTGCCATGACACATGGTCGGGATGGGCCCAATGATAAAAATGTTCTTGTCACAGTGTTTAAAAACTTAAAGATTTTGCTAAAAGCAGTTTATCTCAGTTAAGGCTGTTGAAGAGCTATGTCATCACATTCAATGATGTAGGCCAAAAAAGTGGCCTAGGAGGTGACAAAACTTTATCAGAGGATGAACTTTTCCCAATGGGGGCTGCTGCACTAGCTGTGGTGAGGCAGTTGTGTTTTTAGAAGTCATTGTCACCAACTCAGGCAGACTGAGGCCTCCTTCAAGAGCTTTTGGCGACATGAGAAGGAAGACTTTACTGCTTTAGAGTCTTTGGTGCTAGTCTGACTGGTTTTAGCAGATTAAGGAGACCTGGCAGATCCGTTTTCTGTTGATTATCAGCAGCATAAAAAGAGGCATCAGCAGCCAAAACCACAAAGTGGTCTGAAAGTTCCAGGCATGGTGGAGAGCTTGTCACAGTCCTTGAGTGGACGTTTCCACCATGAGCCTCATCCGACCAGGTTGGCTAAGTTGTCGATGTGCAAATGGGAGCCTTGGGTTAGGCTCAAAGATGAGAGTATATCCTGCCTCCAGCTTGTCTGGTGGCAGCTGGGATTGGCTTTAGACTGAATGAGACAAAGCGGAAATGGAAAACTACTGAATCAATAATTCAATGAAGCAGCAGCCATATTGCAAGAAGCAAAATACAGACCAGTGATCAAACATCATATGGCAACATACATAGTAGCTGGTTCAGAAATTACGCAGGCATACAATAGAATTTTAGCTTTAAGCTTTAAAAACTTGTTTTCTGGTTTTAATTTCTAACAGTGGTTAAAATAGAAACAATCAAGCAAGCCAAACATGTTCTTCTCACTTTAAGTGGTTTTACCAGCTAACAGTCAGGTGATAAAGCTGCACCTTGGAAAGCAGTTGAAAGTCCATCATTAGTCCATATAGGGTTCCTGTTTTAGTGTCTGGTGACCTCAGGTTTCATCTGTCCAACACACACAATGCAGCCTTGACTCTCATTCCCAGGCATTTTCAAAACCATTCTCACTTACAGTCTTGTGACCAATGCATATCACGTGTTGGTCAGGCAGGCAAACAACTTACGGGCAAACAGCTCAACGATCCCACTGATGGTTGGGTGGGTCAATGACACTCATGTGACCTCAACAGCCTTCAACTGTGAATGGCAAACTACAGCTTATACATTTTCAAGAGACAGAAAGAAGTCCAGTTGACTTTGATTCAAACTGTTAAGATTACCATGGTCTGGATGACAAGAAAATCACATGAACAACCAGTGTTGGGCACGTTACTGTAAAAAAGTAATTAATTATAGTTACTGGGCACTTCTTGGACAAAGTAACGGCATTAGTAACGGAGTTACAGCATCATAAAAGCAATTAATTACTCAGAGAAGAAACTACTCCATTACTTTTAAAAAAAAAATCAAATATGTTCCCTTTGATGGAATTTCAAATCCAACTGCATGTTTATTTATTTATAATTAAACTGAATATTAGATCTGACTAATGATTGAAATAAAAATCTAATGGAAAAATCATCTACACTAATCTCAGGCTGCTGGAAGTCGTGTCTCCGTCTCCTCCTCAAGGCAAGGCAAGGCAGTTTATTTGTATAGCACATTTCATGTACAGGACAATTGAAAGTGCTTTACATAAAACAAAGGCATTACAGATATTTAGAAATAGTAAAAGGCATCAACACATAATCACAATAAAATAATAAATTACATTAAAATGATTAAAAGCAAGATAAGTTAAAAAAAAAAAAAAAGTTAACATGCAGATTTAATGCATAGGCACAAGAGAAAAGAAATGTTTTTAACCTGGATTTAAAAATGTCTATATTTGGCAAAAGTTTAATCTCTACTGGCAGTTTGTTCCACTTGTTTGCAGCATAACAGCTAAATGCTGCTTCTCCATGTTTAGTCTGGACTCTGGTTTGGACTAGTTGACCAGAGTCTTTGGATCTAAGAGCTCTGCTAGGTTTATATTCTCTGAACATATCACAGATGTATTCTGGGCCTAAACCATTCTGGGATTTGTAAACAATCAGAAGGGTTTTAAAATCTATTCTGTGACTAACTGGAAGCCAGTGCAAAGATTTCAAAACTGGTGTGATGTGTTCAGATCTCTTAGTCCTGGTTAAAACTCTAGCAGCAGCATTTTGGATGAGCTGCAGATGTTTAATGCTCTCTTTAGGAAGTCCTGTTAAAAGACCATTACAGTAATCCAGCCTACTGGAGAAGAATGCATGGATGAGTTTCTCTTTGTCTTTCTGGGAGACTAAACTTTTAATCCTGTTGATGTTTCTGAGCTGGTAAAAAGCTTCTTAGTGACAGCTTTGATGTGGCTGCTGAAAGTCAGATCTGAGTCTATCAATACTCCAAGGCTACCAACGTGGTCAGTTATTTTAAGAGCCCGAGTCTCCGGATGTTTGCCAATGCTGACCCTCTTCTCTTTGCTACCAAACAGAATAATCTCAGTTTTGTCTTCATTTGATTGTAGAAAATTCTCCTTCATCCAGGTGTTTATTTGCTCCAGACACAATAAGTCTATTGGACTGCAGTCATCTGGTGACAGAGACACATAAAGTTGTGTATCATCAGCATAACTTTGATAACTAATGCTATAGTTCTGTAATATTTGACCCAAAGGGAGCATATACAAGTTGAACAGAAGAGGTCCAAGGACTGACCCCTGGGGAACTCCACAAGTCATGGCCACTCACTCAGATTCATAGCTGCTGATCGTAACAAAATAACTCTGGCCTTCTAAATAGGACCTGAACTAGTTAAGGACTGCTCCAGAAAGTCCAACCCAGTTTTCCAGCCTGTGCAACAGGATTCTGTGATCTACAGTATCAAACGCTGCACTGAGATCCAACAGAACCAGGACTGATACTTGACCAGAATCAGTATTCAACCTAATGTCATTTAACACTTTGACCAGAGCTGTTTCAGTGCTGTGATGAGGTCGGAAGCCGGACTGAAATTTATCAACTCCTCAGTAGAAAAAAATAAATCAATGAAAAAAAAAATTAAATAAATAAAAACATTTTTCATAATGTTCTTGCCTTTCTGTCTGTGAGAGAAAAGTAATGTCTGTGAGTCCAGATTAATCTGGAACCACAGATTAAAAATTGCCCAGTTTAAATAGAGTGAAAACTCTGCGATAAAAGGTGCGGACCCACGAAGCTTGCACCAGGTCACAACACAACAATGAAACTATTCTACTCAAACATTGAAAATGTTCTCCAGTTTCAGTCGTATCACTCACCCAAACACTCATCCAACAATCGTTAGTAACGCTGTTTATTTTAAGGCAGTTAGTCCCATCACTGCAAACAACACATTTCATTATTTTCCTTTATTAAACCAGTCTATTGTTGATTTTCTGCTGTGCATTGTTCTGTTTCATAACCCAATTTTAGGCTTTTGTTTGTTACGACCCCTACTCACCCTAGGGGTAGTCGGGTCGGTAACAAATCAAAATGGAACAAAACTTAAAGTATGCACAATAATTTATTACAATACAAACGGGTTCAAGTGTTACATAACAACCAAGGTAAGTAAAGAAATCCTAACAAACAAACAAAAGGTGTCCGCTAAACCAAGGAATACAAAAGAGGGCGCAGAATCTCAAACAATAACCTATTCCGGTGTCTAGATAAATAACTAAAGGGAAGATTAATGCTCCTACAAACCAACAAGGTTCTCAGTCCAGCTACTACTCAAGCAAAATCCCAGCACTGGCAAGCTGTGGGCCGAAGGAACACAGCTGCCATGATCAGCGTTGCTGCCTCCCTTTTATAAGCCAGGCGTCATGCTGGTTGGCTGAAGAGGAGGAAGTGCGGTGAAGGAGTTGTCCACTAAGGCGTTGAAGGCTTGTCTCCTCTGAAGGAAGGTGGAGCCGAAGGCGACCAATCACCAGGAAGGAGGAAGAAGGAGGAAGAAGGAGGTCTCTGAGGCGAGGTGCAGGGCGCAGGCTATGCAGCAGCTCATAAGCACGTACCCAGGCCAGAGGCCAGGGGACGTGACATTGTTACCGGAAAAAGTTTCTCACAAGGTACTCCATTTTTAAAGCCAGTGTTGTCAGAGTCAACCTAGACGTTGTGCAATCCAAAGAAAGTGGTGTTGACATCTGTTCAGTCTATCTCTGGTTTTAAGTATCTATTCAAGACCCGCTACTTCGCACTGACGTTTGAAAATAGGTTGGAGAAACTGAATAAATGAATCACTCTGAACTTGATCGAAGTGGATGTCTTTTATTCCATAAAACATTAAGTCATGTTAGACTGCAGCAAAGATGAGTGAAGATTTACTGTGGAGTGCAGTTACAGTTTTTCAATTTTCATCTGACTGAAAGGACAAAAATAATCTCTCAGGCATGTCTTAGAAACAGAGATTTCGCTTAATTTTCTCTCTGTGTTGAACTTGCAATGCAACTGCTGATGCAACACCGAGGGTGGGGGCATATATGAGTATGGATAAGGGGGAGTGGTTGCAGGGTGTTGGAGCTTAGTCTGTGTACTTCTTCTGTAGTTAACAACATCAGGGGCATAAAGAGCTTAGCATGGACAGAGCAGCGGGGCAGAAACAGGCCTGTGGCTCTGTGATGGAAACAGTCAGGAAGCAACAGTCTGAGCAGCAGGGAACAGCTGCCTGTTGAACACAGCCTGTGTGTGTGTGTATGTACATTGTGCATGTGTTCTAGCTGACCCTCACAATTGACATAACACAAATAGGTCATACACTAGCCTACAATGCTCAAAGATAAGACTGATGATCTTTGCTGATTGTATGATGTATAAACCTTGTGGTTTCATAGATGGATTAAACAGAAGAGGCAGCGACTGCTGCACAGATTACCACTGGGCTGTGACTTCAAATGAGTTCAAATGCACAGAGGCAGAGAAAGTAGGGATGGATATGAGATCACAAATAGGCATACAAAAATGGATACATGTGAACGTAAATGGCCAGTCTTTAGAAATCTGTTTGTATGCTGAAATATATATTTTCAAAGCATCTGATCTTTTCTTTGATGTTTTATGTGTACCATTACACCACCACCAGCCTGAACCACTGATACAAGTCAGGATGGATCAATGCTTTCATGTTGTTTACACCAAATTCTGACCCTACATCTGAATGTTGCAGCTGTAATGGAGATTGATTATTTTTATTATTATTACTATTATTATTATTATTATTATTATTAACAATATTATTCTTACATTTTTTATTACACACACAGTTCCAACTAAAGGTTAAAAAGTTGGAAATTGAGACTGAGAACACCATACAGATACACCAGCTTGAGCTTGATTTCCAAGCAAGAGCCACTACTGCTCCGGTGCCTGCTGCACCTACTGGTTCAGTTGGGTTGTCCTCTTCCGTTCCCTCACAACACAGACCCTTTGATATAACCAAATATGTTGCTTTGGAGCTGGGGTTGTAGCAAATAATAATAATAATAATAATAATAATAAATTTGATTTATAGGTGCTTTTCAGAACACTGAAGGTTATGTACAAAATAAACTGTTAAAAATACAATATAGTTAAAATTGTGAAAACAGCAATAAAGTGGGGTCATTCCAGTCACAGAACTAAAGGAATATGCCTCTCTAAAAAGTGTGTTTTAAGATCGGATTCGAAGGAAGTGAGACAATCAGAATGTTTTATGTCCAGTAGAAAAGAAGACCAAAGACTGGGGGGTTAGTGGCTGAAGGCTCTCGGCCCCCATGGTGGATAAGACAACAGCATGAACACAATCTCTGCTGGATCCCAAAGAAAAAGGTCCGACACGCCCATTCAGCTTGATCGGTGTTCACTTTTCAAACATGTTCAAACTCTAAATAAAAAGTGACACGCCTGGTAGATTCCAGGAATTACACCGCGTCTGCTGCGTTGAGTTGGATGGAGCAAGAGGATCCAAGAGTACAGCTAGGTATGTTTAGTGTTGGGTTAGTTACTCTAAAATAGTAAGTAGTTACTAGTTACTCATTTCTTCTGTAAATTGTAATGAAATTACTTTACTAGTTACTGCATTTGAAAAGTAACTTCACTACTTATTACTTTACCATTTCTTTATTCACCGTGTAGACATGGACAAACATCATAGCCGGATCATCACTGCCTGTCGGCATAGTGTTTACTGTATATTGTAAACAAAATCGCTTTAAAACCATAAGAACAACATCCCTGTCTGTGGGAAGAAATACGCTTGTCTCATAATCATTTTATCTAGTATTTTTCTAAACCTGGGCGATTCAATAGTCGACAGGGGGAGCATGTCTCCTACAATGAACCCTGCAACTAGCTTGTTAATTTCTGAATTACCGGCTCCTGCAATCCAGGAAATGTTGAAAAAAGCTTAGCTTGTTTAGGTGGGTCGGCTGCTGAAGGACTCCTTCCACTGACCGGCGAGCAGGATCTTTCGCCACAAGTTTGGACTGAAACTGGACTGAACTGAAAATAATGTGAATATTGCCACTGACCAAAAGCCCCGTCTTCAGCTCCATTTTAATTTTTCCTTGGTTGGCGCACACAATCAGCTACATCACGCAAATCTATCTCTATGGCAACGTGCCCAGGCAAGCACACACACAGGCAGCAGCATGCGTGTACCACTTAAACCAGATCAGAACTTTACACGTAGGCAAACACGGCTCAAGTAACGCAGAAAAACACGTTACTGTAGTCCAGTAAAGTAATTTCGTTACCGATTTTTTTTAAGTGTAATGCATTACTTTACTTCGCTACCCAAAAAAGTAATATCGTTACTGTAATGTGTTACTTTCCAATGCGTTACTCCCAACTCTGGGTATGTTAATGTGGAGGAGCTCAGTGAGATTCAGAGGGCTGAGGTTGCTGATAGCCGTAAAGGTGAGAAGACAGATTTTACAAATGATATGGAATTTAATTAGAAGCCAGTGGAGTTGCTGCAGGACAAGTGTAATATGACTGAAAGAGGGGGTTCTGGAAATAATACAGGTGGCAGAATTGTTGAACCAGTTGCAGTTCATGGAGGGACGTGTTGGGTAATCCAAAAATAAGAGCCTTGCAGTAATCAACATGGGATGTAACCAGGGTGTGGACCAGAATAGATGTACTGCTGGGTGAGAGAGATGGGTGTAGACATGAGATGTGACATAGGTGGAAGCTAAATAAGTGACATCATTTACAGTAAATGCAACTGGAAGGACAGAGAGCTGTTGAGGATGACACCAAGACTCTTAACCTGGGGAATGGAGAAACAGAGGGAATGAGGATAGTTATTTATCTATGAGAGGGTGGATTTCATACCAATGGGAAGGACCTCAGTTTATCACTGTTCAGTTTGAGAATGTTAAAAGAAAACCATAATCTGATTTCCTGTGGGCAAACAGAGAGGAAGGTGGGTGGAAGGGAGGGGATTGGTTTGGTGGACAGACAGACCTCTGTTTAATCTGCATAGCAATAAAATTAAATGTATAAAATTTAGCCAGGGGGCGGCGCTATATAATGAACAGGGGAGGTCCACGCACCAAATCATAAGGTATACCAGTGGAGAAAGAAGGGATGGTTAAGATGTTAATTATTTGAATTGAACAACCTGAGTGTGGCACAAGAGATATGCTTTAAAATAGTCCAGTCTAATGGCGCTAATCTGTCAGTAAGGACAGTAAACTGAAAAGAAGGTCATTTGTGATTTTGACCTACCAGTTTTGGTACTGTGTAGTGGATGGAAGCTAGACAGGAACTGTTCATTCTGATTATTGAGGTTTACATAAACCTGAGATCTAAAAGATTTTTCCAGATTTTTAGCAAGGAAAGAGGGATTGGAGATCAGGCAGATATTATTATAGTTGTTGGAGTCAACACCAGGTTTTTTGAGAATTGATTTTAACTATAGCCCAGGGGCCCCCTTCCAGTCCTCAAGATCTACTGACCTGCAACTTTTATGCAACCCTTCCCCAACACATCTGAATCAAATGAATGGCTCGTTACCAGGCTCTGCAGATCTGAATGACATGTGGTTGAGGGATGAGGGAATTGAGCCATTTGATTCAGGTACAGAAGAAGGGTTGCATCAAAAAGTTCCAGGATAGTAGATCTCAAGGACTGGACTTGGGCACCCCTGCTATAGCCAGTTTTAGAGTTGAGGGAAATATACCAGAGGTGAGAGAAGAATGGACAATAGCAATTATTAAGAGGATCTTTTATTCTTCTCCTTACCACTTTTGGTGCGTCTGTGTGAATTGTCACAGGAGTGGCACACGGTGTGGTCTTCTACTGAGGTGGACCATTTGCTTCAAGGTTAGACGTGTTGTGCGTTCATAGATGGCATTTTGCATACTAGAGATTAGTAGATGAAGCCTTGTGAAGCTTTTGAGGCTTTGTCCGAATTTTTTTGAAAAATCATTTGGAGCTTCAAATCATTAAAGACAGACCACTGCAGTGACATCTCGTGGTCAGCTGCATCCATAGCAGACACAAACTTTCAAATTATTTATTTATTTATTTATTTTTTATCAGCATTGCTCGTTAACACAAAAGCAATAAAATGAAGTCTTAAAAGGTCAAGTGTTCATTCTGAGAATCATTGTCCAATTTTGTAAATATGACATTTTTATGTCAATAGTAGTAAAAGGCATTACTCCAGTTTAGAATCTTTTCTCAAGTGAATACTGAACTAAAAACCTCACTGAAGTAGACTTTGTCTGTGCTCTTTAATAAAGTCAACAGAAACATTAAACTTCATTTTAGTCCGCCTTTGAATGTCTTTTTTAATTCACACAAAAGTAATAGGTTACATCAGGGACCAGTGTAATGAATTGACCTATTGCCCTGAGGGAGAATCAGAATGAGTGATATTTTACCTTATCAAAAATAAAGCTGGATTACGTGGAATGAAGTGACTGCAAATTAGAAGCTGAATTTAAAGGATAATTTGTGCTTATTATTCAGTTTAGACAGATTTAGTTCGATAGTCTGAGAGTAGGATAAGAAATACCAAGATGACCTGACTGCTGACCACAATGAACCAATGTTTAAAAAATGTATTTTATTATCTTCAACCAAAGTGTATGTAAACTTATAACTGCAACAGTACATATGTGGGTGGACTGTGCCTTGCTATTATCTTTCCACTCACTTCTATTATATTTTCCTTTTAAAGGAAAAGGAAAAAATCTTCAAATATTCTTCAGCTTCAAAAACTTGCACAAACAGCAGGAAATTTGAAGAAATGTGACATTTAAAGTTTCTTTGGTATAAAAAGGTGACTATAAAGTTAGCTGCTGGGATATTCTCCCTAGATATCAGATCACAGAGTAACCAAAGATTTAAATCGCTTCTCAAAGCTTCACTTGGTTCTTTCTTAGTTTAGTCAACTTCTTTGCCATTGACTCTTAACTCTTATATCAGTTGCAAATATTTTCATGGTTATGCTGCTTCTGTGTAAGAACTTGGCAGCCCTGGTTATTTTCTAGTAAAGATCTATAGGGATGAAAAGATAAAAGAAAATACAAGAAAATTGTAAGTTATGAGCAACTGGTTTCAAAAGCCAAAATTACTACTTATTTGGTGAAGAAGAAGTCCTGTATATTTCTAGTTTAATTAATTTTTAGCTTGATCCTTGTATTGGATTTACAGTATAGTTCTACACTAACAAAAAAGTGAAGCTTAAGTTAATTTAAGAAAGTTTGAGTTAGGAGGCAAAAAATCTCAGGCTGAGGGCTACAATTAGCTTATAAGCACAGAGTAGCCCAACCCACTGGAACACAAAACAGCTTGTCATCAGAACCACCACTGGACTTTGAATTCTTCTACTAAGCTTCCATTTATACTTGCTCAAAGGTATCTTTCTGCATTGTTTCAAATACTGCCCCCTAGTGGTGGCAAAATATTATAACACGTAGATGTTTATTTGCAAAGCCATAAAGAGCCTGTTGAAGTATATTTGGGAACCAGTGGCACAGGAAAAACAAAAGGAACTAAACACTAAGAAATCTGGAAAAAAAACCAAAGACAAATAAAGACAAACTGAAGAATATGGACTAAAATATTCATTCCTTCTTTCAATGGTGGAGAGTCTGACTAACTTTGAGTGGTCTTCCCTAAACACATCATTCCTATACACTTCATATCCAGCAACATTCTCATGATGTAAAACATTCTCACATAGATACGAGTTGAGTAGTGAACATGCAGTCCAACTTGAATGGCATGCAGATATCTTTATATAGGGCAGATTATACAGCTCATTATTACAGATTATTCACGAGCACATGGTGCAACACAGGAGAGCAAGCTTCTCAGATCAAGACTCAGCAGTCCAAGATCTCAAGGATAAGGGACACTCTATTGAAGACAGCCCTTTCCAAATTCTTGACAATACTTTGAGAGAGGAATAAAAGAAGACATTTGTGTGAAATTGGAAAAAATAAATAAATAAAAAATAGGAGGTGGCCTCAAACATACAGTGATACATTAGAAGCTATATACATCAAGGTGCCGTTAAGCTGCCAGTTAAATCTGTAGTAATCAGATTCAGTTGTATCTTCTGTGTGTGTACCCCATTGCCATTGGCAGATTCTTTTGACATCTGTTTTTGAACCCATTAAACTTGTATATGTACTACAATGCATGTACAAGGGTGGAGTGTTTTCTCCAGGTTGGGGATGAGATCCTGCACCAAGTGAATGAGCTCAAATATCTCGAGATCTTGATCATCAGGAGATCACCAGGTGAATCGGTGCGGCGTCTGCAGTGATGCAGACTCTGCATCGGTCTGTCATCGTGAAGAAGGAGCTGAGCCAAAAGGCAAAGCTCTTGATTTAACAGTCGAGATTTACCATCTGATCTACGTTCCTACTCTCAACTATGGTCATAAGCTGTAGGTAGTGACCGAAAGAACAAGATCGCGAAGACAAGCGGCCGACATGAGTTTTTGCTGCAGGGTGTCCGGGCTCTACCTTAGAGAAAGAGTGAGAAGCTCGGTTATCCGGGAGGGGCTCTGGCATCTGGTCAGGAGGCATCCTGACGCCTCTCTGGTGAGGTGTTCGGGACATTTCCCACTGGGAGAAGACCCTGGGGAAAACCCAGGACACACTGGACGGACAACATCTCTCAGCTGGCCTGGGAATTCCTTGGCATCTCCCGGACGAGCTGGTGAATGTGGCTGGGGAGAGGGAGGTCTGGGCTTCCCTATTTAGGCAGCTGCCCAACCCTGGATAAGCAGAAGAAAATGGATGGATGGATGGATGATGGATGAATGGATGAATGGGTGTACAATACTATTCTAGTTATATTGGTTTCCAACAAGATGTAGCGATAAGCCTACATTACTTAGTCCCTGTGAGAACAATAAGACACTCTCACAATAGGGTGTGTGCACGTCACAGGGGTTTTGTCCACCATTTTATGGGAACCCAGCTATTGTTTACATCGACACTTTCAGCTTTCTCACTTGTAAATGATGTTAAAAGCATGTTTAAAAAACTCTATAGAGAAATGTTGTTACTGCGATAAGACGCAAAGAGTCATTACAATCCAAAAAAGTATTAATTAACTTTATTATTTGGCCGCTTGTAGTGAATGAAGTGTTGTGTTTGGTGCAAGTTCCTGCACCTGTCATGGATTTAAAAAGTTCTTATCATTAAATGTTCATGCAGCCATTTACAAACAAATGGATGAAGACCTGCAAGTCTACAAACACATCTGCTACAGCACCATTGTATTGAAAATTTATATGTTACTCAAATATTTATTGTTCTGATATTTTGATTCTGAAATCAAAATATAATAAAATAAATGTGTTCTGGGCTTCATGGAGGGAAAATACAAATGTCTAAATATACAGGATTAACTAATTATTTTTATACATTTAGTTTTTGTAAATAAATTGTTATATTTGTTAAAGCAAAAAGAGCTGTAAAAAATGTGATAATAAGCAAAAATATGCTGACGTATATTTATTACAAGAACAATAAAATATAGCAGAAAAAGCCTTACTGGATATGACGTCTGTCACAGTTTGTGTGTGCTGATATGTGAGTGAGGGTTGCAGCCCAGTACACCACTTGGTGAAAAGTAGAAAACAATTAAATATTAATCAGAAATTCTAACTAAAACAGAGATGAAAAGACAATGGCCACAACTTAACTTCAGTAAACAGAACCATGGTTCCCCAAAAATGGCGGCATAATCCCACAGTTCTGTTCATGGTGACACCTGTGTGGGTTTATCTGTAATAGGAGTGTGTCTGTGTGTGTTTGTGTCTCTGACAGACAGAGAGATGTGGAGAGAAATAAAACTTGGTGCTACACTGAGACAATAAAACATCAAAAAGCCTTTCATCACAGATGATTATGTGAGATACAACACTGATGGGATGGAAAACCAGGCAGTATTTTCCTTCTTTTTCATCATCAAAGGTTGGCTTTTTCTGAATAAAACACCCCATACTTGATTCCCTCCTCGCCCCTGTCAAATACTCAGATAACCACAGCAGTACATGCTCCAGTTCCCTTTCCACAACCATCCAAAGTGACTTTTAACATGGTTGTTACCACGAAAAGCTGCTCATTGCTTTCGTTTTGTGTGTGCATCTGGACATGTATTTAGAATTATCAACCCAAACCATGTATCTTGGTACCCAAAGTACAAAGTACCCAAAGTTACACATAAATTAGTTTACACAGTTTAGAAATGTGTATTTCACACAAACAATGATATTCAGTCAATTTTCACTAAATATATATATATATATATATATATATATATATATATATATATATATATGTATATATATATGTATATAAATTACGGTTAAATTTCAGATGACTGCATTCATGCTTTAATAATAGTGTGCGATATGCAATGACGCCGGTGAAAAGATTTAAAACACCTAATTCAAAATTAATCCTAAAAAAAGTTTTTTGGTTTTAGTCTTTTTTCTTGATCTTCTTCAAACACTGCGTTATCAATATCAGGAAGACATATGTACTTTGATGTACAAATTTAACTCGTCCTGTCCCATGAATGATGATACAAAAAATGTTTGCTTTTCTCTAAAATCAAACAGAAAAAAACAGCATATGACAAGAAAATCCTGGTAAACGATCTGCATTCGAATTTGGTCTGCGTTTGAAGAGACTTCATTTTTCATATTTCAAGTTTCTCTTTTTTTCTTTAATTTTTCCCAGAAAACTTTTATTTACTCTAGGAAATAAGAAAGCTTTCTGAGAAAAGAAACTGATTAATTAAGATTTATTGTGTGTTTACTTTTCTCACTCAATTGCTGAGTAAATGTACTGTAACAGTCTACAATAGAAGTCAGACCTCAGTGCAGCAAACAAGAAACCCAGGCAGATAACTAGGAGTCCCTGTGGTTTGGACTGATTTAAGTCTAGGAAGACATATTATAATAATAACAAAAGTTCTTGGAATTGTGAGCTGCAGTCTGAACACAACACTGTGAAATTATTGACCTACTGATGTTTTGTGTATTACTATGCATTTTAACCCAGAGGGACAAACTGTGTTGCAATTATTATTCTCCAATCAGCACACAGAGCAGAATGCAGAAAATACATAAAACAAATGTAACGGCTTCATGTAAAAAAAAGTAATTTGTCTCTGCAGAGACTGATATTGGGAAATGTATCACTTTATATACATATATATATATGTATATATATATATACATGTATATATAAATTATTGCTGGGCGATTATTTAAATGTTTAATTGCAATTAATTGCACGATTTTCAGCAGTTAAATTCACAGGGGCCCTTCCAACCAGCACTCATGGCCCACATATTATGATACTGTATACCTTTAACAATAATATATATCATATATATATATATATATGTATATATAAATATAATATCGTATATATTGTTATATTGTTAAATGACTCAAATGCAACTTTTGAATGTTCTTTAGCAGCTTTTACTAAACTTCAACTTATTTACATTAATTAGTTACAGTTTTAATTTCAATAAAATGGGGCATTGTGATGATCATGGTTCTAATAGAGGAGAAAAAACTGTGTGACTCTTTAGGATGACATTAATAGCATATTACAGCTTCTTAATTAAACCAGATTTCAGAAGTATTAAGCCTACTGGAAACTCTCTCTCGTTTGTTTAGGTTCTGTACCAGCCGACCACTGCTACTGCTAATTCTCCACATTGTCACTGCTCTGTAGTTATTTAAAGTTGATCAGAACCCAGAGGTCCCTTCTGGCTTGGGGCCAGTCATATCTTTAACCCCTGAAAATCCTTTAAAAAAATATAGACCACATCACTGTACCTTAAATCAGGATTTTGATACAATTTAGTAAAAGTGGAGTATTTCTAAATGGAAGAGAATTCTTCCCTCAGTAAGCGTGTGCATCATCATTAAAGTATGTGGCTGCATCAGGAGAATCTTTTTTCTTCTGTTTTTCTACTTGCACAATAGGTTTTGTTGTGCATGCCTTAGGCAGTGGGGACCACATGTGGTTGAATACAAAAGCTAGTTGACTGAATGTCCAGTAAACATATGGTGTCATTGTGAGGCCAAAATATTCATTTAGTAGAGGGCAGGTTGGAAAGAGTGCCAGCTAAGTAGTGTTGTTGTCATACTGTTCAGTGGCCTGCTGTCTTATATTAGTATACCTAGGCCTCACAGTAGAATAGGCCAGATACAGATAGCACTTCCACAAACTGGAACTGTTGTGCTCTACCAAAAATTTAATTTTCACTTACGACTCAGATGTACTTATATAGAAGCACTTTCACTTAGACATCCAGCTCTCTTTTGGTCAATCACTCTCAAATAAGGACAAAAGGCTGGATTTATTCCAACTTTGAAAGCAGTTGGTGGTGCAATGTTGCCAGCAGTGAAGCAGCAGGCAACACAGTATATCTCCTGCTCGCAGGGTTAATTAAGAGCCTGTTGATTAGTGATCGGCACCATACAGAGAGCATAAGGGCTTGGAAGGGTGGTTTGAATCAGAGGGGAGTCACCTAATTACATTGAAATTAAGAGAAGTGGAAAAAATGGAGAAGGAGTAATGGGTCTTGTCTTTGCTGTGGTCCATTTATTCCATTTACAAATTTGAATCTATTCATTTGGACCAGGACCAAAAGTATTGCATTCAATCAAAATTTTCATTGCATCAATATGTTTCCATGCCTGTGAATGACCTACATAGACAGTATTATTGCTTCACTAACATACCACCACTGTCCTGAAATCTTTTTATTTTGTCTTTCAAGTTCTTGAACTTGTTTAAAATTTATACAAGTTTCCGATGAGTCAGAATCTTAATACCATATCCTGCAGTAGTTTATAAGGTTTGATTAGCCCTTTAACAGTCTTAGTTTAGACTTTTCTTTCTAATTTTACAATTTCTGTTTAATGCTTGATAATCATTCGCAAATGTTTACCAAGTCAACTTAAGGAGAAATTAGAAGGTTGGTGGTTGGCCCTAAAATACATTCTTTTTACAATGCAACCATCAGTCAATTTAATGGACATATTTTCGTTGATTGCTTTGGTTACAGGTCTATGCAACAACGCAATATTAGGGCAGTTTGTAATTTCTTAGTTGGGTTTTAGTCATTATATTGCTTGGCCAGGAATAGAAATAAAAAAAATCTAGTTTGGGATTAAAAACCATCATTGTTAGGACTAATATCCATTCTTTATACTATGTAGCCACCATCGTTAAATTTCACATGTATTTGCTTCAGGGACCACAAAATGCTGCATTTTATTTGAACAGAATTATAGTTTGTTTTTATCTTTAAAGACAAACAGCATGGATTTGATTTTGGCAGAAAGACAGTCTCAGCTGGATGGTGGCCTTTTCCAGGGTGTACCCCTCCTCTCATGCAATGGCAGCTGGAATGGGTTTCAATTTCACCCTGTGACCCTGAATTGTATTAACAAGACAAGAACCAGGATGGAAGCTCTGGTCTCTGTGGTCCACAGCATGTACACCGTATACCCACCATACACACTGACCACCTCTGTGTGAATTCCATCTGATTTATAAATCTGATGGTTTTTATGCTCATAAAAATCTCCTGCTTGTTAACACCATCCAGTATCTGAATACATGTGTCACTACATGACTAAGCAGATGTATGCTGCTGCTTTATGTGTTCTTCTTAAAGTCAAATCCTTCCACATTTTGAGCTGGTAATTCGCTCTGATTCTTAAAATGATGTCATAGAGTTTTGATCAATTTTAAAGGGTTCATTTTTCTTCTTTGGAAAACTTCTGAACACCCTTCTTTATTGGAAAATTAGTCAGTCAAATTGCTTTAAACCAACATTTCAAGCACAATGAATGCTCACTTTTTGTTTGGCAGACATATAACTCCCAGAGCTTTGTTTGTGTTGATTTAGTTCCAGGAAATGCCGGAAACAACTCAGAGTTGTGCTTTTTGTTGGAGGTGGAGGATTAATACAAGTTAAGTCTGGACTCAACATGATCCCTAAAGCTTTCTTTTTAAATGGTTACTTGCCAGTTTCAGCTTGGCTGCCTGTCATCTAATACAGCAACATCTTTCTCACTTTCTTTAGTCACACATGTTGGAAAATCCAGTGATACATTTCAATGAGTTTCTCGTGGCTTTAAAGCAAAAGAGTTTAGCAGTAGTAGACATACATTTTTATTTTTTTTCTTTCCTTTGAAAAGCAAGTAAACTGTTGCTGTGTTCAGCTTAGTAACTCAGCTTTGTGATTGATGTAACCACTGGCAACAGACAAAACCTGTTTTCACACAGTTGCCATGTTCATTGGTATCTGATGATTTTTTTAACACAGTTATACAAAAAGTTGAAGTTCTTTGTCCAGTCCTGTTTCTTAAGGCTAGACAAGTCTGACTTTGGAAAATAGCAAAGAATTTCCATTAGCATTATGTTTTTTTTATTGTGGCTTGTCCTGAAATTGTAACAAAGAGATTTGGACCCAAGGAAGAGAGTTATCCAGCAAGGTAGGTAGGTTTAACAGATTTATTTGGGTGGCTTGAACGGAGCTGTAGATGGTTATGGTTCAGGCAGTGTGGTGAGCAGGCAGACAGGTTCCGGCACAGGCAGCTCTGGATCTTAGGCAGGGAATCTTTAAGGAAAGCAGGAAAGTTAGTGGCATGAAGAGTTTAGCAAGAACATGAATGTACTTGCAGCCAATGTTCCACACAATGTAGCAACGATCCAGTGTTGAATGAAGATCAGCCTGGGGTCAGCAGGTGAGGTGCAATAAGCCTGATTCCACCCAGCTGTGCTGGTTAACCACAGGACACGCCTACTGTACACACCACAGGAAGACAGCACAATCCACACAAGGAAAAGGGGAAGTGGAACACACACGCACACACAAGAGTTTGGGGATCCATGACAAAAATGTGTTAACACCTAATCATGATACAAACTAGTTTTTGAACACATTACTATCTCTTTGTGTGCAACTCTTGCAACAGCATCAAAGTTGATAAATTAGTAAATGAATACAATTTTCTCATTTGCCTTTTATGAATGGCTTTGTGTTATTCCTGCATAATTTGATTTTTTTAGAACTATTTGCTCCCATCATCCATACACAAATCTCAAGGTGGAACAAATTTCAGTGTAGACAGCAGAAGCCAAAAAAGCTGACCACAGATTGAGAATAACAGACAAAATAGTGCCTAAACAGTGACTGTAAAGGCAACTGAAATATCTGAGTGAATGAGACAATGTTGAGGAAAAAAGCGCAGTGAGGGGGGTAAAAGGAGGAAGGGAATTAAGGAGGAAATGAAAGGTTGGTCAGAAGAAAAACAGATATAGGAGGAGATAGGACAGTGCTGTCTCTGTGAGAAAAGTGTAGAACAATGTATGTGTGTGTGCTCATTTGTTTCTGCTTCTGCATCAGTGTGGAAGACAAATTGGCCATATGGATAAGAACAGACGGTGGGCAGGTTGTGCTAAGAACCAGTTAGTTCTACCACATTGTGTTGTTTGGCAGTAAGCCTAATGTTTAGCACTATGGGAACTGGCAAAATAATGGGAACATGAAAATAACCACGGCACCCACTTTTTAAGGCTTCTAGGACACTGCAAGGTGCACTTTCTGGCAAAGAGAGGCCAGTCAAACAGCAGGACAAAGCCACATGATGATAGGGAGTGGTATTGTGTTTACATGAAAGCAGAGTCTTTTTAATGTGTAATCATAGGGGATTAATCTGATCCATTTGGTATATATTTACTTACATTTAAAGATCATCATTAAATCACCCTAAGCTTTTAAAATCTTTTGAAGCAACCGATCTAGAAATTACAGTTTATTTAAATGAAAGTAATTTTACTTGTTGTCTCAAACATTTGGTTGGATATGTAAATGGTAAATGGCCTGTACTTATATAGCGCTTTTATCCAAATTGCTTTACATGTATGTCACATTCACCCATTCACACACACATTTACACACTGATGGCGAAAGCTACCATGCAAGGCGCTCAACCATGACCCATCAGGAGCAATTAGGGGTTCGGTGTCTTGCTCAGGGATGGGCTGCAAGACGACCACTCTTCCCCCTGAGCCATACCGCCCCATATGTGTTACAACAGTTAGCACAGTTACAGTTACAGTTACTGCTCATGTAGTTGGTGTTTTCTTGTGGTTTCCTTTTCACATATTTCATAATGCATTTTTCTATAATACAGTGAAAATATATCACAAATTGAAACTGTGTTGAAACAAATACATAATATTCTACTGCGTACTTCAACCCCATTTCTAAATAAAAAGTTAGGATGCAATACAAAATGTAAATAAAAGCAGAATACAGAAATTTCTTAATCTTATAAATCCAATATTTTATTCACAACAGTGAAAAATTGCATGTATCAATGTTTCAAATGAGTTATTTAAAATTATTGCTGATCAGTATGAGTCACCTGACTTATGATGACTGGAAGGTCAAGAAATGAACGAATGATGAAGAGTAAAAGCAAACTCTGAATCCCACGATTCCACCTATGTGGAAGTTAGTCTTGAGGGCATGGACTACTTAGCTTTGCTAATTGCTTTGTAAGGACTAATGAAAGACCATTAAATGGTACAGCACACATCTTTTACTTGTTAATCTTGCATTTCTTCTGCCTGAAAAATGAAACAAATTTATATTAAGCCAACTCTTGATATAAACAATGGATAAAATGACCATGAAGGATGTGAAAATACCCCTTAGTAGCATAAACCCACATTTATTTGACAACTATAATGTATTTTTTCCCCCTGTGTAATGTATAAGTGGTAATCTCCTTTACTGACTCTCATTGCTTTAAACAATATATTACAGGAGGAACCATGTCCAATTGGAGCTAATATAAGACCCTTCTATTAAAGTAGTGTTGTTTTTTTTTTACTGCTGCCAGCATCAAGTTCTAATAACTGTCATACTCCTGAGCTCAGGGGCCACAGACAATCTTCACCCCATACTAGTGCAATGGAATTGGATTGTAATTGGTCCTTGTGCCCACATGTGTGCACATGTCATGTGTGCACATATAGTACATGAATTTGCTGGAAAAACATCACACCGGGACATGATCGACAGCAAGCTGTGCTAATAAGTGCCACCAGGTCTGTGCATAAACACATACTGATTCAATTATTTCATCCCAGCTGGAATAAAAACCACAAACAAACTCATTCTGCTGATTTTCTGTTGGGAAATGACTCCAGGGCAAGACTGTAAGAGCCAGAATATCCTGCATTTGTATTCTTGCCTTTGCCTCTTTTGGTTTGGCTAGTCAATTTGAATGATAATTGTATAGTTCAGTCTCTATTCACTAAGTAAAGGGTTGGAGTTGCTGGTGGATGCCGGAAGAGGGTAAACAGAAAGATCCTTGTTGTCTCTGACAATACTGCAATACTGATCTCATTTGATTCAAACTCTCCCTCTTGCCACATTAGAAATGGGCATCTGTCTGTTGTCAGGAGGCTCAGTTATTATATTTTTGATACAACAGATTCCATTTCTGATTGCATTTAAGTGACACAACAGCAGAGGGGAAGAGAGAAGAAATAGAGACAAATAAAAAATAAGGGAATCATAAATGATTTAACATTGAACCACAGAAAAGTTAACATCGTTATACTGATTTTAAAAAAAAGTAGGGGTGTAGCTGCATGGAAGGGAGTAATCAGTGTCTCAATACATTAAAAAAAGATCTGCAAATAGAATTTTACAATATTTATTGTGACATTATAACCTATTCCAGTTTGATGGATATTAGAAAAATAAATATCCAGCTAACTTTAGTTCTGCAGCAACCATCAAGTTTTTGGTTATGTGTTTAATTCTTTAATGTTTCTACCTCTACCTGTTTAGGTATGCAAGCTATGATGGCACCACCACCACCTGTGTTTAGTCTGTTTTGCAGGTGCTCTGGGCTTATCAGTGGCATAAGCTACACTTAGGCTCAGTTTGCTCTTGTACCTCCACCTGCATGCAGTCAGTGTGTTTCCAGGGCTGGGAGATCACCCCTGTATTGGCAGCCTGATTTGTTGTTTTGGGCACTACACTCTCATTCATCCATGCACAGCTTACATTACTGATGCCCACTTGCTCTTGTATAACGTCAGTATATTTTACGCAGTTACTTTTATTTAATCACATTTGGCAACTTCAGTGCTCTAGTGATTCAACCTGACTCTGATTGTCTTGTCAAAGAATATTTTACTTTTAAGCAATGTTCAGGTACAATGAAGGGTATAGATATGTCTACTCAAGCATTTCATATTTGAATTTTCTATCCTTTGTGCTTCTCTATTTTTATCTTTGGTTTGCCCTGCAGGCCAGTCAAACAACTCTGACATACACAGTGTTTGAGATGTTAAAATATCTGGCTGAGTTTAATTTTATATTTCAGCATGAAGTTAAAGCAGAACAAACAAGGCAGCTAGGATTGACAAAGAATTAACATGTGATATTTAGATTTAATCCCATCATGTGACAGTCGAGGTCAAAGTCAAGTCAGACATTGTATTAAATGTAAAATCTAAACAACAATTAAAACGTAAACATTCAGGGCTTGCAGGAAATTGGATTTGTTTAAAAATCAGTCCAAGGTTAATTAAAAAACTGAAATATTAAATAAACAATTATATTTAAACACATATCGTGAAATTAATATTGTTATCTGTGAGCCACATGACATATGCTTATTAGCACTGTAAGAAATGTAATTGTTGGTAATGCCGGAGGGGGTGGGGTGGCGGGTGGGGGGTTTGAATGAGTTTTTAAACCGAGCTCTGACATCCTCATTTCACGTTGACTCTAGTATACAAGAAAAACTATGCATTTATAATTTCCACCTGCTGTATTTCATTATTTCTAACTAGATCACGAATGGCTAGTTTTTAATTAGAATTTGTTCATATAATCTCCCCCTTAAAATAATGGCTTAAGTAATTTTTTTTTCAAGTTTTTCTAAAAACACACACGAGAAACTGAACCAAATGTCTAAAATTAATTATTCCTTTTTTGTTTTTTTAAAAAATAGAAAAAAAGACTTTAGTACCATTAATTGGTACTTTTGCTGCATTCCAACTGCCTTAAAAACAACAAAAGAACCTTCTTATTATAAATAAATTTTTTAAACATTTGAAAAAAAAGTTTTTTTTTTTAGACTTTGTGATAATAGGTTCTTGTTTGTATGGTTGAAAAAATCTAAAGCATTTAAAATTCCATCTGCAGCATAAAATAGTCTGAAAAAAGGAAAGTAGTGGAATTGGTTATCGAATACACACCTGGTTTATGATGCATAGTTAAAATACTTTGAGAGTAAGATTTAATAAATTAAAAGAGGGGGAAAAAATCATATAATACCAAGAAAAGCAAATGTTTAAATACAGAAAATAAAACTGTAGGGATGATACCTGACACACAGGAACAAAAGCACTCTAATGAATAGAGGATTAATATAAAAGCTGAGCGCTGCTTATCAAATAAATCCCAGTGAGCATGACTATTTAACCAGTTCACTGTTAATGCTTATGCTGCACAAAAAGTCACACTTGGGAAGTGAAACTGGCGCTAATTATCCATGTCTTTCCTTTTATTAAAGATGTGTCTGCAATTTGTGTAACCAAATTAATGAAAACTTTGGAAACTTTCTCACTCTTTGATTTAGTGAGACCTGTGCGCATCAATAAGTAATCTCCCCCACGTAGTAAGAGTTATGAATAATGCAAGTGCCCACATAGCTGTGCCTCCTCAGAAATGTATTACCGCAGAATGGCAGGAATACCACACAGAGACAGGCGGTGCTTATCTCAACAAATTAACACTGGCAGGACACTTTCTATGTCAAAGACACCCAAGATATTTAATCTCAGTGTCTTTCACAACAATTACCCAAGAAACAATCAAACTGAAGGCTTCTCATTTGAAATGGATTCATTCTAATAGAGAAAGATTTATCTTGTGGTGAAGTGACAGACCTTGTATTTTGTCACTGGCCTTACATAGGTGGATAGAAATATTAATTAATAAACCCTAAAACCAGTTCTTTTTTAGTTTGGATGGGAAATAGGACTCACATACTAGGAGAGACTGGCTAGAGCACTCCTCTCAAAATAGCTGAGAGAAATTTAACAGGGAAAGTGAAGCATTCATCTCTTTGATTTCCCCAGTATGATACTAATTCAGGAAGGCAGGATAGCAAATTCAGAGCATGTCATGAATCCTCTGGGTTTATTTTCTTAAGCCCTTCTTCTCAAAATATGTCCATAAGCTTCTCTTAAAGTAACGCTAAAAAAAAAAAGCATGACGCTACTAAATTGACACTTCTTGAGTGTGTAATGTTTCATTACGAACCCAACGTATATCTAAGGTTAGAAACTGTTGTGTAAAAGGGTTAGTAACACTGCAGCACTCTGATTCTGAAGAAAAGGGCTCTTTAGCCATTTTAGGGTTGCTATTTGTACATTTAGCTGCTACAAGTAAATTCATTACAATATATTTATAAACCTCATTTTAGTTTCGGGTCTATGGAGTTTTACAAGAAGGTCCAGTGTACTCACCCTTCACTTCATGCATGCTGCTGTGTAACGTGGTATCAAAATGAGCAAACTGCACATAACTTAAAGATCACTTATTAATGCTGTGTGCGGCATCTCTGCAAATAAATCTAGACTCTTTTGCATGTTTATTAAATGTATTACAGTGTGTGTCACATCTGCCAGATGCAAAGTACTCAGATACAACAAAAAGCAACTTATAACCCCACTTTTATGGTAAATATTTCCATCTACCTAGTGCCTGAGTTCTACTAAACTACTATGGAGTATGTCTGTCATTCACCAGTTTACATACAAACTCACCAATGCACTAAATGCATGCCACTTTAGTAGCATGCATTTAACATACAACACTTGGGCACGGGCATACACATGGGCATGTTGCAGTTCCATGGATCGAACCAACAATCCTTTCGTTAGTGGAAAGCAAGCTCCTCCTTCCAAGTTTGGAGAAGTCAGCTAATTTAATAAATGCAGAGAACATCTTTCTTGGCAAGGTTAAATTAGAAACACAGCAAAGGATAAAAAATATAATTCCAAAATTTCAAACTCGAGACCAATGATGATTACCTTTCAAATTCAGCAGCAAATATCAGTTAACATAAACATGACATGAACTTTTACTTATTTGTGTTAAATTTAAATTTGTGGATTTTTAGTGGATATGTGTAAGCTGTTAAGGAACAACAGTATTAGAGTTGTGTGTCTGTTTTTTTGTATTGCATTAAGAATAAAAAAACGGGGGTTGTGTTTGGGGTGGTTTAGCTGAATTCTCGTACAGAGTCTATCTATTATTTATAGTGTTTAGTAGGTAGAGTGCAGAGTTGGTTGGTTTATTTGTTTTTCTTAGATGTTTCTTGCTGAAAATATCTGCAGCTGCACAAGTTAATCATTTTATAAGAAATATCAATTTACTCTTTTTTTTTATTTCTTCAGGAATTCCACTCAAACCTGGTATGCTAAATATATAAATATGATTAATTCATTATTGAAAACTTTTTGACCCTGACCTAAAAAGTCCAAGAACCCATTAAATTAAAGTTGTAATATATCTTTTCTGTGGGCAACTTTGAGATTTTTTATTATTTTTTATTTATAATCAGAAATAAGTAGATGTGGATAGAAGCATTAATTACAAGACAATGTTTTTACCATTAATTACACCAAAAAATAAAAATCATCAAGTAAAAATTCTCAGTAAGTATGCTTATTGGCCCTCTCAGGAGCTTATTATTATGCAGCATCACATTAGTGTGCTGGTCATACAATTATGGGATACACACATTGGCCACATGTTTTCTATCTAAATTTGGTAAGATATCATTTGAAAGAATCTGTAATGAGTTTTAAAAGGGGCACAACTTGTTGTATTTACTGTTGATAGAGGAGAATAAAAGTAACTTAAGAAAAATTAAATGAAGTAAATATGCACAATGACTGATCCACCTCTGTAGCCCTATGTATTGAAATTACATCCTGTTTCACAGCAGAAAATAGATCCTACAATTTGCTGCAATCAACCATACATATATGTATATGGGTGGGATTTTAACATGTCAAGTACGATTAATTCATTACAAAACAATTAACACATTTAATTGCAACAATGCAGAATGTTTATCAGTGCACGGTTTCCTATACACCGATTAAACTGATGGACACCTCAGAGCTTGGCTAAATTTGTGTTGCCAATTTAAGTAATTTGGCGCTATATTTACTAGTTTTCAAAGAAGCAACTAGCGACAAGTCTAGACACTTTTTTTGGTGTTATTGGAGACTTTTGGAGACTGACGAGAAAGCACATATAATTTACTTCTTCTCAAGGAGCATCACTTCCACCCCTCCCCCGTCCATTAGTGCCCACCACTGCAGTCAGAGCAGGAGACGTTCACCTTTGCTCCATGACCAGACTGAAAACGAAACTCGCAAAGCTGCTGCTGGATGATCCCGTCCTGGCTTACTGTCATATATTATTGCTTATTAGTGAAGAGTGTGGGCGAACATTTTTAAAAAGTTAAAAGTACTGTAACATGCTATAGACTCTTAATCAGAGAACAGCTGGAGCTGCTAGTTAAATGACTTAAATTAACACTTTCGATCTGTTCATTATTTCTTTCTTTTTCTACTGTTCTGAGTTGAAATGCAATTTCAGTGGTCCCTCACTATAACGCAGTTCACCTTTCACGGCCTCGCAGTTTGGCTTTTTTTTTTTTTTTTTTTTTTTTTACAGCACATTGTGTTCTGCGTCTATAATACTGAACTTATTTTTCTACGAAGGTTTGAACTTTGAGGGTGTTTAAACAAGAGAGAAAAGTGTGAAAATGTTAATGCCTGTCTGAGAAAAGTATGTAAAGTGTGTAAAGAGGGGTTTTACATCCTTTAAACGTAACTTCAGCAGTGAATGAGGGACCACTGTAAATGCATTTTTCCATATATCACTAGCACTTAAGTTTACAATATTAATGTCTATATCTATTATTTAATTCAGTTATCCACTAAAATACAGTTAAATAAAAAAAATGTTGCTTTATGTGACAAATATTGTTATACATTTAAAACACAATTAATCGAGACTAATTAATTACAAAGCCTGTAATTAATTAGATTAATTATAAATATATATATATATATATACACTACCGTTCAAAAGTTTGGGGTCACTTTGCCATGGGATTCAATAGGGAAGTGACCCCAAACTTTTGAATGGTAGCGTATATATATATATATATATATATATATATATATATATATATATATATATAATGTGTGTGTCTGTGTGTGTGTGTGTATGTGAGTCTTGGGCAACAAGATGCAGCAGAAGCATGACAATTTTAAAAATAGATGACAGCAAACACCCAGATACGCCAGCCTCGGCAGATGATGCCTTTCAGAGATTCAGGACACGCTGCAGATGTAACTTCACCACATGTTAAATTTCTTGACTTCCCCTCCATAATATCAGTTCCAAATCAGGATTACTGGATAGGTGAATCTTACTCAGGAATAATTTTTTGGCTTCAAAAAATCTTTACCTTTCATTTCATGTCATAAATCTGATTAGCTGACATAATGTGATTGCTGTGTTGTGTTCCCCGGCAGCGAGCCTCTGGTTTATACAGAAGATGCATAATGAGTTGGGTGTGAACGAGTCAGACATTATCAACAAACATGCACTGGTTTATGCCCTCCACATTGGATGGAGGGTCTATTTCCAGAGGGCTTCCAAAGGGCTGCAGGGAGTTATAATAAATTCTGATCCCAGAACATGAGGATAGACTTCACGATTCAGCTCCCAGACTGAAAAACTGAAACAGCCCTTGTTCCAGAGCATTTCTTTATATACACTATTAGTGAGTAATAACCTTTGCTGGAGTATTTGACAAGAGAATTTGACAAATGTTATGGTGCAAATTTAAGGTTTGTGGGCCTTTCTTATACAAAAGTCAGTAAGAGTCTCTTAGCTGACTGATGTATAAGAAAATAATAGGTGTGTCAGTCATAATTTTAAGATTGCAAACATTTTCATTTCAGAGTAATTCAAGCTATCTGAATTCAGCTGTAGAAGCAGCTCTGCATCTGTGAAAACAATTGCAATACTCTTGGTATTCAGCTGTGCTGTCTAGCAAACTTTTCTCCAAGTTTAAGTGACAATTACTTTTTAAAACCCATAACCCATAAGGTCTCTTTCAGCTTGTGTATTTGGGGTGTTGAACACAAACCTCATCCATGTAGACAGAGTGCCTCCAAACAGATGCTGATAAGTTGTGACCACTCTAGATGACCACTCTTGCCTGATCCCCAAAAGTAAAAGAAACACATTACCTCTGCAGAATGGAGTGGGAAAACCAAGTGGTCCAAAGGAGGATTTGGTTGTGAACTCTGGCTCTTTTTCATGCATCTCCATATATGCTGGCTTACAATATTGAAAGGTTGTTTAATTTTCTAAAATCAAGGTTACAGTATGTTTTTTTTTCTTTTCTTTTACCTCTGGTATTCTTCAGACTAGCCAGTCAAACATTGGCTATTTTGTTGTTTACTTTCATACAACAGAATTTTAAACTCTGGGTGGCACAAAATTCTAAAATCCTTCAATTGATGCCTTAAAACAACCTTGGGCTAATTAAAGAAACACAGTGAGTCTCCTCAGTTGGAGCAATCCTGCTGCTATAAATGTCCTTCTCACTTATGAGAACAAAATTTTAGACTATGATGCCAGGAGATCTCGCAAATACACAAATACAAACTCCTAAAAATAATTGATGCTCCTGAAGGTACAGTGCGTACTAATTACTAGCATCTAGTGGTACAAATGGGCATAGAAATCACTTCAAATACCAAACATAGGTGTGAATGGACAGCGGCTGTCAGTGGCTAAAATCCTTCTAAACATAAACAATCTTTCATTTCCCGGGGAATTCAGTGGCCTGAGGTGCAGCGATGACTCCACTACAAGCAACTACTTCAAAATTGTGTAAACATGCACTGTCTTCTTCTTTGTGCCTTGTTTATCCCAAACGGTGCTTTAGCACCTATCAAACAAAGCTAGTACTGCAGTTTAATGTGCAGAGATGTTTGTCTATTCAGACACAGTACTGAAAATGGTGGCACTAATATGGCAGCTGACATGTCTGTAGTCCTACGGCAAGTAGATATAAATGGCTCATTCTTATAGAATCAAATCATAATAGTTATTTTAGTGAAGTGATTAAATACAAATAGAAACAGATTTTTTTAAATCATATTTAAATATTTTTGTCATTGACCTTTGATTTTGTTACAAGCTGCACCTTAAAGGTCTTTGTATTGATTCAGATTCACTTCACCAACAAACATCCAGCCTGTTCTGATATAAAAGTGCAGCTATTGCATGCTGAGCCATGTTGTGTGTTATTAATTTGAACTCTTCAAGCTATGCCTGGCTCTGATCTTTGACCTTTACTCCATTTGGGATGTTATTTCAACAACCTAAACTGGTGGTTAAAACATGTATAAATGAGAAAGTGCCCAAAGTGACATATACTTAAATAGATTGCTATGAAATCATATTGGCATATCAGCATTGGACTGCAGAATTGTAAAGCTGTGTTTACAAAGTCTACTTACCACAGGTCTCCTCCAGTGAGAGTTTACAGTAGCGTACCTATAAGATAAGATGGAGTTAAAATTAATGTAAAAACTATTCTATATGATGAAAAATTAATGATACAGAACAGGACTGTAAGATGTTGAAATGACTGTTCTTCCAGTCCTATTTTTCTGTCTTCTGCAGTAGTAATGAAGTTCCCCTGAGCATGATGGCATAATAAAAACACCTTCAATGAGATGGTTGAAAATAACTCTCCTCTTCTCGTGCATCAAGACTCATTTCCACGGAGGATTGGTTGCGGGCAGCAAAGCCTAATTTTTTTTCGTGGAGAAACCTGAAGGTTGTGCACTCCCCCAACCACCAACTCCAGAAATAGGCAGAAATCATAAGTGGGTCACTTCTTATTAATAGGTGAGACTGTACCTGATTCAGGTGAAACTGCTCATTATAAAGTTTCAGCTCTGTTCACTTGCAACACCACAAACTTCTCATCATGACTCAGAGCTTGGAACAAACAGACTTGTGGTGAACGCAGGGGGAGAAAGCAGAGGTGTGTATAATGCACTGAACTTGCAATTCTCACTTTTCGTGAGTGTTTCTTTCTCATTTCCTACCTCTGCGTTTTCCTCTCAAAATCTCTTGTTCAACTCTTGACTTTATTCCCCCACATGGTTCTGACTATAAACCGGACAGATCATAAGCAACATTGCCCACAGCTTGTTACAACTGTATTGCTATATCAAAAATCATTATTATGTGGGGGCAAAAATAGAATCAGCACAATTTAGAATTAACTTGAAAACATCTGTTACCTTTTATCTGTAGCAGTAGGGACAATAAAACAGCTGTTAGACCATTTTTATACTCCATGGGGTAACGTATTTAGGAGTAAAATGAGAATACAGCAAGTTGGTAAGATTTGACTGGACTGGAATTCACTTAATTGGACCTGGCATCCCATGGCACCTCTACATATAGCTTCAGTGTGACTTATATTATGGCATTATATACTATATAATGGTATAAATCAATAAAGCCCTTCTCTGATAACATTTTTATTTATTTTACGTCCTTGTTATCATGTACATAGGCTATTTTTATCGATGTTGCAAAACATAATAAGCAAAATCAACCATATGCACTAAGGTTGGGGATTTCTACTTTGAATATGTAAGCACAACCTTAAATCTAACAGATAAGGTTAAAACAGCCCAAATGTTAAACTTTGAACACTTGAACAACTGATCATAACTACTTTCTGGCTGTGGCTGTCCAGCCAACAGACACTGTGAGAAACCAATAAGATGAGAAGCTAACACAAGCTACAGGAGGTGGTGGAGAAGCTACTTGGTGTGATGATGGCACACCTGATGTGATCTTTTGATGGCTACAGTAGCAGAAAATACAATTGTTTAAGCCTTCATAACATACCTAGACATGATAATGAGACATCCTAGTCTTATTTTTTTGCACCTATACTTTTGTTTTTGTTGTCTACTTTACTTGTAAAGGCCATAGGGTGTTGGTATGTGCAACCCCAATTTAAAAAAAATAAGCTACAATGCTGAAAAAGTGTTGGAAAAAAAAGAAAATGTAATGATTTGCAAATCTCATAAACCCACATTTTATTCCCAACAGAACATAAACAACACATTAGATGTTGAAACTGAGACATTTTATCTTTTAATGGAAAACATCAGGTCATTTTGAATGTGATGGAAGCAACTACATTTCCAAAAAAGTTGGAACAGGCACAACAAAAGGCTGGAAAATGAATTGGCTCGCAAAAAAGACAACTGGTGACAACTAATAAGGCTTTTTGGCAACAGGTCAGCAACATGGCCATGATCAAAGAAGCATTTCAAAGAGGCCTAGCCTCTCAGATGTAAAGATTCACCAGTTTGTGAAAAAGTGCATCTAAAAATCATAGAACTATTTTACAAAAAAATGTTCCTTCATGCAAAATTGGGAAGACTTTAAAGATCCTATATGTCGACAGTGTCAAAAGATTCAGAAAATAAGTAGGAATCTCTGTGTGCATGGGACAAAGATACTTGTGATCTTCGGGCTTTTAGATGGCACTGCATTACAAACAGGCATGATTCAGGAGGGGGGCAACTGCTTTGTTGGAGAAGCACATTCATGAGAAAATAACACAACGATAGCTTTCAATGATTTAAAAATTTACTATAAAATTAATTTTAATAGCAATTCAGTTAGTTATATTTTAAAAATATAACTTCACAAAACATTGTTGAATCTCAGTTATCCATATCAGTGGTGATATGAAACAGTGTTTTTGTCTATGAAACAGCATCTAATCTCAACTTCAGATAAATAATAACACAACCAAACCATTTTTTTTCTTTAAAAACATAATTTTAGCCAACAATGCATTACAAGCTACAACTCTGAGATGGATCTCACCGTGCAGTCATTGCACGTTTGTGCCTCTTTGCTTTGGTGTGTATGGAAAAACTATAAGTAGCTTTCTTCCAGTTCTTGTATCCAAATGGTGTGTCTTCACTGTCAATGGTTTTAGGTGGGCTAAAATGTCTGAAAGTCTAATAATTTGCACCAGTTATTTTTGAGTATTCCAGCCAGTTGAGAACTTAAAGCCACATTTCCTTTAAACTTCTACTTCTGTCCCCAGAAAAACTTTCAGTTTTGGCTGCACTGGCAGGATCATCACTGATATCTGAAAGGGGAAAAAAGGGGGAAAAAAAACCCTGAAGATTCAGTTTATTGCTGTAACAAGACACCTATGTGCCCAAAATCAGCTTTTCTCGCCAAGATAATGCCAAATTTAGATTTTTTAGAAGGCATCAGTAATAATTTAGTTGTTTATGTATTAATGCATCAAACAAGATGAATGTGTTAATTCCACAAATGATTCTTTCAGGCTCATAACAACACTGTTACATATATGTGCAAACTACAATTAAACCCGGTGGTACATCTCTTTATTGGGTGAGACTGGAAAACTGAGCTGTGCTATGGTTCCACATATCAAGTCAGGTGAATTTATCCCAAAAAAACTAATGTTCAGTTTTGGCCTGTACTTCACATGTTTAGTTGTATTGCTCATTCTACAGAAGTACAATCCTTACAACTTATACCTCGTCATAAAGGTGTTTCGGCAGGTTTTCACATTGGTGTTATTGAAGGGGGGGAATAATTGACAAAAACACAAAGGTCCTCTTTTTGTGATAAGTTTATGTATAAACTTTCTCATGTTAGTGCATTAAAAAAAAGCCTGCTGTCATTTAGGGTTTAAATAATATATCATAGCATACATGATGTAACACCCACTCTTACCCCCACCTCTGTGTCCAGCTCCTTTCTTGAAATTCTCAGCAGTCACATGTGCACCAATGTGAAGCATTTGGTAAATACAGGGTACGTTCAACCTGACAGCCGTCCACTTATATCCGCTGATATCTGATAGCTAACAACATCCAGGTGTGACTTTCCAACATGCTGCCAGAAGGAGTGGAAGAGAAATTTTTGCATAGTTAGAGATTTTCATCCCCCCTTTTTTCTATTAAAAACAAAATTCCCTCGGCTTCAGCGAAACTGAGCGCCAGAGCTGCAGGTGCAATCAGCACTGTGCTAAAACCTTTTAATTAACACCATCTATCATCATTAGCCAAACGGTCAGCCAGCAGTCTCACTGTTAACTCTTAGAGAACGAAGCGAGGAGAAAAGTAAATGATGCAGTGCACTTCTTTGCTTTTCGGCCCTGTCGCCGCCAGCTCCCCTTCGCTGTGCTCAGTCACTGCAGAGCTGCTCTGAAAACACATCAGTCTGCATCAACCCCACTTAATCAGTTTGCAACTGCTGGCTGCTGTCCTGTGACTCACTGGACTTAATACTAAACTAAAACTAATGTCTGCTCATGCATGTGATAGCTGCAGACTAATTGTAGTTTGTTGCATTCAAATGAGATTAACCTTTGTTTTGAGATATTTGTCATTTAACTGCTGCTGGAATTAGAATGGCTATGCTTGTTTATAACTTTGTTGTCAAATAAGGCTTTTTAACAGAACTGAAGGGACATAAAAAAATAAATCAAGTTTCATCAGTACTTGTCATAGAAGGAACCTTCTAAAAAGGTTGATGGGTTGCATTTCAGTAATATGCACAGGTTGAGGTTTGTAGAATAAAAAAATAAATTTAATTAATTAATTAATTAATAATAATAATAATAATAATAATAATCAAGACATTAACAAAATCTAGCTTGTGCACTTTAAACAACTTTAAACAAAGTAAAAATAGCCTCAGTCTAAACAATAGCACATAACAGATTACACTGTCTATTTATTTAACTGCTAAGACACCTAAGTACACCTTTACTGCTTCGAGTGTCAGTTTGACCAGGTGTTGCTAATCAAATGACTCCTCAGGGCTCAGTTGTCATGTTAAATGATAAAGTTCATGACACAGCTATTAGAAAAATACTGAAGAGACTGAACAAACATGGCTTCTTTGTCATTTTCAGGTGTAAGTCTCTTCTAATGGTAAATGGTCTGTACTTATATAGCACTTTTACCCAAAGCGCTTTACATATACATCACATTCACCCATTCACACACTGATGGCGGGAGCTACAATGCAAGAAGCTCACCACAATCCATCAGGAGCAATTATGGGCTCAGTGTCTTGCCCAGGGACACCTCGACATGAGTTTGATGGGCCGGGATCGAACTGGCACCCCTCAAGCTGCAGGACAACCACTCTACCCACTGAGCCATGCCACCCCCCGCCCCCTCTTCTCTCCAAAAAGAATATGGCAACAATGTCATTTAGACAAATGTGGCCTTAGTGGAGATGTTTGGCTATAATTCAGCATCACATTTGGCCCAGTGAGAGTATGTCAGCACAAACACCTCATACCGGACACACATGCAACCAGACAAAGATCCCAAACACACCAAAAAAATTTACAACCGATTTGCTTAAAGACAACATAAATTGATTCAGTGAGTTTGGACCTCAACCTGATTAAAATGCTGTGGTGGGACTTTAAGAGAGCTGTGCATAAATTTGTAAATTCAATTCATTTTAGCAGCATTTTAAGGAAAAAATGACTGCACAATAACGTGAGACTGACAAAGGGCTAACAGAAAATTAATACCTCGAGTTATTGCTACTACAGATGTTTCTGGAGGCTACAAAATCATGAAGTCTCCTTAGTTTATCCACACACTATTTCTGGATTTGACTCAATTAGACTTTTAATTGAAACAATTCAGTAGGTGTGATAAGTCATGTTCATCTGAGCCTGTGTTCACCTCATTTTAAGACCTGGCTTGTTTTTTTGTTTTTGTTTTTTTTTCAGTACAGTCTGCTACATAAAGTGTACTGAAGATGGGTGTACTTTTTTTTTTTTGCCGTAACTGTAAATGGCTATCTAAAATAAAAAGAATAAACCTAGGGTGACATGATGTCAAAATATGTATTGTAATACCAATGCATCTCAAAGTAATTAAAATAAATCCCCCCTAATGAAAATAAACAACAAAAATGTTGCAAAAACATTCATTTTTCTAGAACCACTGGGATTTAAAAAAAAAATCCTGAAATACATTGGAATCACTGACCTGCTACTGTGCTCAACATGCGTGACATGAATTCAAGCAGTTGTGGAAAATAAGCCAGTGTGTGGCTGCAGCAGTCATGGTGAGGCTGGCTCAGTGTGAGGGATAAAGCACATATTGTTTCTACAGGGAGAACAAAGCCCAGAGCTGCACTGTAGTTGTGCTGGGAACAAGTGAGATGTCTTGGACTGACTCTAAGAGGAGAGTACGCTGAGCATGCAGGTGGAAGGTAAAAAGGCACCAAAGAAGTAAGTGTAGGTGTCCCTGAAAACAACAGGTGAAAAAGCAAAGGTTTCCTCAGGTCCTCTTGACCTTTTTTCGCTTTATACCTTTTTCTCACAGCATAAAAGTGTGCTTTCAAACTCCGTCTCCCAGAGTTGCTCTGCTTTTAATGACAGAGAAATGAGACCAGAGTTCAAGATGGCTCGTACAACTTGTGTGCGGTAGCTATGTGTGTGTGGCTACACTTAAATTAGTGCACTATGTGAGAATGAAGCTCCTAATGAAGCACAAGTGTGACCGTGTGCTCCTGAGGCCATTCCTTTTGAGGACAGCTTTGTCATGCTTTGTACTAAATGGTTACAAATCTGAGCTCCCCTATGAAGACTAATAAGCGATGCAACAACAGAAAACTAATTACAGTCCACCACTTCTTTATTTGCTGAATGACCCTATTCATATTTACTATGTATTATCAGAGGGGACTGGCCTATTGCATGCTTCCAAGTGTAGTCACAGTGCTGTCAACAGCATAATTATGGTATTGTGTTGTTGTTAATGGTAAACTTTTGACCACAAAAAGGCAGTGTAAGGCCAGCTAGTGGAAAACCGAGACAGTGATATACCTTTCTCAGTGTATTTCCATTGCAAGGGGGTGTGTTTATTTGTGCATGTGTGTGGATGAGAGAGAATGTGCACTCATGGGAAAACACTGTGTCACTGCTGGTATTTTGTTCAGTGCAAATGCATACATAATGTGCTAACATTAAGTGCTTGTTTTGGCAGTGGATTTATGCAGATGAGGGGCATCTACTTTTCTGCTGGTATCGGCATAATCATCACATATCTCAGGGCTCGGCTGTTGCAGGAGTGAGGTGATGAAATGATTACAAGTGACATGAAAAGGATAAAAATTTCAGATTAATATCTCTGTCAGCTCCTGTGTCCTGCTGACTATTTATAAGTTCCTTTGCACTTCCTAGCTTTTTCTTCATTAACTCAGTTCTTTTAACTTTAAACAATTAAGTTAAGGAGGTTTGAACCAATTTCCGGTCTCTAATAACATGTTTCATTTGTGTTTTTAATTCATGCGGGTTACCATTACAAAAGCTGTGTTTAAATCAAAAAGCAAAGCTGCTCACTATAAAATCAAAGCAATGGGAGGAAATATGTTAAAATGCAAAATTAACATGTCCCACATGTAACATTTGCCATTATTTAATAATTACTACATAAATCTTTGAGATTTTACTAGATCAGATATAAACAAACAAGATCAAAAGCAAGATTACTTGTAGCCTGTGTTCATGGTTTTGCATTTTAATGGGAAAAGCACATGACTGCTTTGTAGCTTATATTGAGTCACAGATTTGAAGGTATCTGGTTAAGATAGCAGATATAACCTTAGGTGTTGGATAGCTGCCACAGTAATGATGATAAATGTAAATAAAACCAACCACTTCAGGAGTTGGATTAAGAGAAAGGCCAACTTATTTTAATACATTTCACTCATCTGAGTGGGAGTTAAATTCCATCACAGTGGCTTAACTTAGTCCCCACTGAGTTGCCATAGTAATTTTTATTGGTGACCAAGATGCAACAAGCGGTGACAAATAAATAAATAATATATACTGTGATGTGGACCAGGACTGCTGTTAAAACTCAGGAGAAGCCTTGATGGAGGAAGTATTCTCTTGTTTGAGAAAAATCCTGAGTGTCTTCTTCTAAATGGGGCTGTAAAGCAGTTTACCCAGTAAACCTATGTCCTAATGAACAAAAATGATCTGTTAAATAATTTAGTGTGTTGCTTGATGTATAAAAGGAAATTACATAAATCCTTAATGCACATTAATGTCATTATATAACAGAATTAATGACAGCCATAGCTGTTTATGAGGGGCCATTTGAGACATTATTCAGAATTACCCTCTCACAGACACATGAAATTTAAGTCATTCACACATTGTACTAAAACCTCTCATATATTATACTGAAATCATTCACACATTATAGTAAAACCTCTCATACACTATACTGAAATGCTCTTATACACTATACTGAAATACTCTCACATACTATACTGAAATCTCCTCTTATATACTATACTGAAATGCAGCTCCCTGTCTCATCCTTGACTCAGTGTTTGATAAAGGAAGTTCGTGTCCCCGGTTAGTACATCAACTGCAACATGTTTTTGTGTGTGCAATCAAGTTTGCACATGTTTTACACAGGCAAACTTTTTGTGAATCAGGCCCTCTGTCTGAGTATGTGGTTTGCAGTGTTTGGCGATACTGACAGTTTTTTGCATGAAATAACAAAGAACTGCTAAACTGATGCGTTCACAGAATGCAACTAAAATAAGCACAGCTTGATTATCTATAATTACAGTGGATATAATGTCTAAATGTTTGGCTTGGACACCTGGGATCTCAACAAAAGAGCTGAAGCCAGAAGTGGTTGTCCAGAATTGCAGCACGGTAAATTCCTGCTCAGATATGATAAGAAGAGCAATGATTACATCAGTTTACTATATACAATAAAATACTTAACAGGGACACACAAATGAAACCTTAATCAGGGCATTAATAAAACAGTATGGATTAAACAGAAAGACTGAGATTGAAATTTATGGTTAAAATAGATCTGTGCAGGCTCAATTAGAATGAAGTGAACTTCAGACACAATAGTTAAATAGGTGAAATAATTAAAAGACAAATCAAAATGGTAATGAAGCCTTTTGATTTAAATAATTATTCAGAAAATATTTAAGAGAACATGTATGATAGTCTGTCTATCAAGAGCCAGATGCAGGTTTTCCCCCTCTGTTTCTGCTGATGTATTATTTTTCCAGGTTGTAATATTGCAAGTTATGAATAGTTATGTTGATAGTGGCATGGTCATTTTACAGTGATGCACTGTGCTCACAAATCCTATAATCTTGATTTTTCTTCTTCTAACCTAGTGAAGCACTTGTCATACACATTGTATACTCACCTGTTAATGTATTTGTAATTGCAGGGAGTTCAGCCACTGGAAGGTGAACAGCCTGGCTACAGAGAAGAGAGGTTTCCTCAAAGCTCCCTTACCCTTAGCACCAGAGTTCCTACGCAACCTGCGGTTACTGGGGCGACGACCAACCCTGCAGCAAATCAACGAAAACCTCATCAAGAAGTACGGGACCCACTTCCTAGTTTCTGCTACCCTGGGAGGTAAGAAAGGACTGTGGGTGATTGTCTTTATTTTAGGGTTGGGATATGTGAGGACACACCAAAAATAGAAGACTTACTCATTTTAGGCCTCAGAGGAGAAACAGCACGCATTAGTGTAGCACTGCAGAGGAATGTCAAGTGAAAAGCAACAATTGCGAGAGCACACACACCTAGCACCTGCTGCATTCAACCATGGTTGCTTTTCACAGCAGTAATTTTCCACTCATCCTACAATCTGATGAACATTACACACAGCTGCAGGTCTTACAAAGCAGTAGAGGCATTAAAATGACCCATTTCTTTGCATAAGTCTCTCTTTATTGGAATTCTTTTTTACCTCGATCCCTGAGGAGAGAAGTAATTCACAAAGCAGAATTGCCAGCTGTATTGATCCTATGCACCCCACAAAAACAAGACTGATGGCCGTTAAATGCTCGAGGTACCACCTTTTGATATTGATATAGTGCTGAGTCTGGTCATAACATTGCAAAGTCTAGCGGTTAAGTCTGTTATTTTTTTACAGTTGGTTGATTTTTAATATGTGGACTTCATAAGAAAAAAAGAAAAAGAACGAAAACATCTCTAAGCATCCCTTACATCAAAGTCAAGGCAGGATTTACAAGCCCGCAACACTCAAATCAGTCAACCCTGTAATACACTGAAAGGTATATTTACTCATTTAAAAGTTCTACTATAGGCTTTAGATGAAAAAGCACATCACTCCAAATTTAAATTATCCATATATCTTCAGTCTGCAGTGTTGTCAGATAGTGGCCACCTCCCCTGTTGCATATAGAAACTGATCACACCTCCGATAGATCCAAATTTTTTACAGATAGAGTCTATCCACAGACTGCAAACGTCGCTGTCATATATCACTCATTGTATGCACTAGACATCGGCATGTGAGATGGAAGAGATGAATGCAGTGTCAGCCTGATAAACTATATATGTAATTAACAGCCTCAGCTGAATGTGCAGAGCCAGTTTGCATACTGATTAGACTGTAGAGCAAAAGCACCCGTTCCTGATATCTATCAGTTGTTCTCTTTTGTTCTGTTTTCATTTCAGTGTTGCCTACTGTTTTGCCTGCAGCACTGAAGTGTGTTTTGCTAAAACTAAAGTGAATACATTGATTTAATGAAGCTAAGGAGTCTAAAAAAGTTCTTTTTTATATTTATAAAATGAGATGTAATACATTGTGAGAATAAAAATAACTGACTATTTATAGTTTAGTGTACAGGTGAAACTAAAAAAATTAGACTATTGCATAAAATTTTAATTTTTTATTATAATAATATATAGACTCATTACATGCAATGTGAGATATTTCAAGCATTTATTTGTTATATTTTTTATGATAATAGTTTACAGCTTATTTAAGCCCAAAAATCAAAATCTCAGAAAATTATATTATATGATATCAAAAAAAAAAACAAAAAAAAAAAACAGGATGAATACAGAAATGTTGACCATCTGAAGAGTATAGTCATGCATATGAACTCAGTACTTGGTTTGAGCCCCTTTTGCATGAATTACTGCCTCAATGCGACATGGCATGGATGTTATCAGCCTGTGGCACTGATGGGGTGTAATAAAGACCAGGATGCTTTAATAGTAGCCATCAACTCTTCTGCATTGCTTGGTCTCATGTGTCATCTTTCCTTGGCAATGTCCTAAAGATTTTCTGTGGTGTTCAGGTCGGGAGAGTTTGCTGGCCAATCAAGCACAGTAATCCTTTGGTCATTGAACCAGGTTTTGGTTCTTTTGGCAGTGTGGGCAGGTGCCAGGTCCTGCTGGAAAATAAAGTCAGTATCTCCACAAAGCTTTTCTGCTGAAGGAAGCATGAAGTGCTCTAAAATCTCCTGGTAGACGGCTGTGTTGACTCTGGCAGATTACATTTTTCTTTTTATAAACATTTCTTTTCATAAAAATTGTTGATTTCCAAAGGACTGCCTTTAAGCAACTAACTTATGACTCATTGAAGCATTAAAAACAAGAGAACCAACTCAAGGGACAATCTAACATTGTGTTCACAAATGACAGACAAAAAACTTTGAATTGTATTTTTCTGCTGTTTGTTAGAAGGAAATGTTCACAAACACTCATAACATATTAAAGAAATGGATAAAAATTTATTCATAAGATAGTAATCTTGTAGGAGTTTGTAATTCCCATAAAAACTCTATCACCTTTTAACAGCCATTGCCTTTCCAATACCTATTGTAGGAAATGACATGTTTGTTGGGCAAGAATCAAATAATCCATAGACACCTGATTTAAAATGCTGACTTTTATCTGATTTTTTTTAATGGATGCTTCTCTTTTTACTGCTACTTTGAGGCTAACTCAAGTGAAGAAAGTTGGATAATAAAGTGGGAAGTTTGGGTAATTTCCAGGCAATACACAGAGCCAAGTTTGTTCAGCAGTTTAGACTTTTTAAAAAGTTTGGAAGGTCAGCACCCATTCAGGTTTCAGAGGTGACTGACATTGACCTGTAACAAACAGAATATGTTTCTTTCAAGAAATATGATTTGATTTTACAAGCAGAACCATTAACCTTCTGACAAATTCAGCACAATACTACCATTATGACTAAACAAAAAAAAAAAAAAAAAAAAAGAAAAAGAAAAGAAAGAAAGAAAGAAAGAACACAATCTGGCCTCCATTTAATTTGCCTTATCAGTTATTACAAGTGAGCCACAAGCATGTTATAACACAACATCGGAAAGCATGGGAAAGTAGAGCCTGCTGTTTAATGTTAATGGCTCTGTAATTGAAAATAAAGAGAGCAAAGCCAAGGAAAATTATACAGTGTCTGCGTCACAGCAGACAAACCGCAAAACCACAGTGAAACAGCAGAGCCCTGCCAAAGAAATGTCACATGTAAAAACACAATGTCTCCTCAGTTCTTCCAAACATAACATCAGTCTGTCAGCATGGAGGAGGTAAACCTTCAGCAGCCATTCTAAACACACTGAAAAGATGCCTTCATTTAACATTGCCATAGAAATGAGTAGTTTTCTGAAATAATATCGATCAAGCTTTAACTGATTATTGACCCACAGGAGAAGAGTCGTTGACCATTTTCCTGGACAAACAGAAGCTCAATAAGAAGTCTGAGGGCAACAGCAACAGCTCAGTGGTGTCTCTGGAGCTGCTCCATCAGCTAGCGGCTTCCTACTTCACTGACCGAGAGAGCACCCTACGGCGACTCCACCACCTCCAGATCGCAACCTCTGCCATTAAGGTAGTGTACGCATTGACACACCAAGTCTACTTACAGCTCACATCCACATGCTTCTTGTTTGCTTCCATTCTTTGCTGAAAAATGTCTGTTTTGTTACACAGCTCATGTTCTGTATGTGCAAATGTTTATTTGTGAAACAGTGATTTGTGTTTGCAATTCTACAGATTCCCAACCAACCACCGCAAAATTAACAGCCTGATAAAACTGTCCCTTTGAGATATATAGCTCAATACTGAACCTATAGCAAGTAGTTGCAACAATCACTTTTACAGATTTATACAAGGTACATTGTTCCTTAAAAATTACCAAGAGATTAAAAAGTTTGCGAGGACAGCATTTTTCGTTAGATGCAGGCTGGATTAACAGCGTGGTCTTTGCACTGTGGCCCTCAAAGGCACTAAAAGCATGGCACATTTTAACAGAAATATAATATTGTAATATAATACATATTGTAGCTGACTGCATGCCATCTGGAATGGGTTACAATGTGCTTTCCTGTGGGTTTGTATGCAACTGGATCACATGCTGATTTAAAATACCAGTTTCCCTAAAGAAAAAAATAAAAATGTTTATTTCCGAACAGAGTGCCTTAGGGAGTCAGATTTTAAGTGGTTTAAGCAAACTTTTAAAGAACACAAGGCATCTTCATGGTTTTGTGCTCCCAAAGTGTACCTGCACACTCAGCACTCGTCTGTTATCATTATTCCCCTAAAATCCACCACTAGGCTTTAATTGGAAAAAAGACACAGCTATGTTGAAAATCCACAAAAGGAAAGGAAAAAAGAAAATGCGTGTTATGCCCTCTGCTTTGTGTTGCCTTACCTTGTTTCAATCTCTTTCTGATTTGAATAAAAACATAACCAAGCGAAGCCTTCTTCACTTCAGAACAGATCTGCTGGCTTTCCTGTGGTGACAGCAGGTGTGTGGGCGTGTGGACCGTGCTTTCATGCTTCAACTTAAATTGCGAATCTGATTTAAATGAGTAATCGGTCAAGTGTCAAGTTTGCATGTACCTCGAACACAGTGGCTCATTTCCAAGAGCAATCGCTAAAATCACGGTATGCAGAGGTGAGATTGGCTCTCGGACCATTTATGTTGCCAAGAGTCACTTGAAAATGGAGCATGAAGTACTCGATTGCTCTCCCACAAAGCCTTGAATGGTTAAGCACAATGAACAGGGAGCACAAAGGGTCTCCTAGACTCAAGAATGAATAGCTCATACCTTAGAAAAAATTTTGATTTTTATAAGAAAATGAAATTTTATGTTAAAGACTGAAAGAGATCGATCACACTTTCATAAAGGGAACCTAAGTGAAAACAACAAGAAAAACTCAACAGTGCAGACTGGACTCTCAGTTAAAAAGGGACTAAATGTTGTTAAGGTAACACATGTTGACAAGGTCATCAGCGAAAACTGCAACTTTAATATGAGAGAAAAATAACAATGAATTATTTTGCTTAATGAAGTGTGCTCCGTATAAATGCTTAATCTTGCCACTATAGAGAGTGGAAAACAACATTATCTGCTTTGTTTGAATTAATTATGAGTTGCGATGCTGCTTGGTTTGATATACAGCATTTGTGTGAGTGGAGCGAGGCTAATGAGTGACTGGTGCACTGAAACAATCAGTCATCTTTTGCAAAGAAGTCTGTGGCAACACATTAATAAGTTAGCAGCAACTGTTTAGATCTATTTTCACATCAGTTAGTCTCTTTTGGCTCTCCTCAGTGATAAAGCTCTGAAATACAAATTTCAAATGTGCGCTGCTTCTCATCCATATTACACAGCACATCTTTACTCAAAGTGTGACATTATTGGAATTCTGAAGATTTATTGGGAAAAACTGGAGCTTTCTTGACACAGTGGGGATAAATTATTAATCATATTGATGAAATGTAAGCAGAATGATGAAGTTTAATCAGAGTTTAGGAGCTGCAAAACAGTTGTGGTAAGTACCTAAAATTAATAGAGCTTCATACGATACCATAATAAATGAGGAGATTTTAGTTACATGAGATCACAGCAAGTCAAAGTTTATTTGTCCTGCCATGTAATTTTGTGAATTAGTGGAAAAGTAGAGGAGCACAACACCCTGTGGTTTTTCTTTCGTGATACTTCAGGTGTGAGCTTAAGTGTGTATATGACTTCCAAGAAAGTGAGAGCTCTTATAACCATACCCGACTAATCAAGTCAAGCACTTAAATATTAAAACATTCTTATACATTCGCTCATACTGTAAACCAAACATAACTAACTCCAGACCTCTTGGGCCAGTGTCTTACAGGCTTTAGATGTTTCCCTGCTGCAACTCAAATATCTAAACCAACTTGACACTGACCCTGCTGAGTAGCCAAGTTCGGAGGGATTTAAGCACCTCCATGATCCTGAGAGCTGTGTTGTCAGGGGCATAAGCCTCTAGTAGGGTCTCCCAAGACAAATTAATCTCAGGTGAGGGATCAGACTGACAGCAATTCAAAAACCTTAAAGGAAAGAGAGTTAGCTGGCCCTAAAAAGGGGAAACCAGAGTATCATTCTACAGCGAGGCCTGGAGGGAAAGCTTGTCTGCAACCATATGGTGGCTGAGCCTTGGCTCTTGGAGCTTGGTTGGGCTCAGCCTAAAGAAAGCTTTGGATTCCGCCTTTAAGTGGGCTCACCGCCTGTGGTGAGGAAATTTGAGGTTGATATAGTATGAGCTTATTCCCAGAGCAAAACTGGTTCTTAGGACCAGAGGAGACCCAGAAGAGACTGACTTACTTTCTTTCTCTTTCTTTCTTTCTTTCTTTCTTTTAATTTTTTTGCAGTAAAAAAAATATCAAAATGTAACCATCAGTGAAAAATAAAATCTTTTACAATCTCTTGCATCTTTCTTATGCTGTCTGGCACTCCTCTCAAACTTATATAAACTTATGTGTGAAGCAGTGCAGTGAAGTTTCCTATTTGATATTTTGGCAGCCATATCTGGTCATTTTCATTCCTACCTCTCACTCTGACTACAGCGGCAACACTGTGAGTCTGCGATGTAAATAAATATATTTATTTTTATTTTTTAAGATGAAAATAAGTAGTAGTTACTAACTCCAGCTAGTTAACAGCAAACACTTGGTTATTACTGATAAAGTAGGCATTCCCTGTTTGACAAATAAAACAGTTGCTTGCCTTGTTTAGTTAAAATCTTAGCTTGATGTTAACTTCTGTTATTGTTGGTTAGTTCTAAAAAGACCAGTTTGCCCTCTAGCTGTTTTCAATAAAAATCAAAAACCTTAATCATTATCACTCCATCAGCTCTGTGACCTGTATACAGACTAAGACTTTGCTTGGAAAGCAAATTTTGATTAAATGCAGGATTTTTAAAGCACTGTTTTTTTTCTGTAATTAATTAATCGTAATTAATATGTTAAAGTCCCACCTCGAATAGAAATATATATTGAAATGAATGAAGACAAAAAGTAATGACTAATAAAATAATTATAAAATAAAATTAATGTTCGTAGAAATGATGGATTAATACATTTTAGGTCTTTCATACTCACCTGAAGCCTTAGTGATTTCTGCCAACTACTTAAAAAAAAAAAAAAAACTGTTTCTGTGTGTTTCTGCAAGGGCATAGAATATGAAGAAATTTTCTAAGAAGCATGAGTAACACCATCTGTCAGCAGCAAGGACATGCCAATGACTCTTTCAAAATCTATTAAAAAGTAAATGGCCTTCCCATCGGTGCCACCTTAATCTGATATTAAATTAAGGAGAGTGAAACACTTAAAGCAGAGATCTAATGCTGCCCCAGAGATGTCCTGTGCCAGCAAAGATGGAGGCAAGCTCAAGAGACAAAAACTAAAGGAAACACTCAGCCAAAATTACAACCAAAACGCTGTTGATGTCAGTTGGAACCATGGATGCCTTCTGGTGATACAGAGCTTGTTTATCTACGTGGTGGCCCCAAATAGAGCAAGTAACATTTAAAGAGGGCAAATGTTTGCGGGTTTAACATGCCCATTTAGAAGCTCATGCAGACAGCTTAACTCTAGTGTTACATGATAAGTTTCTATATTTATGTCGGGTCACTGTCTAAAGCCAAAGATGGTCACTGAAATTAAGAGGTGTAGAATTTTGGACTTCAGATTTGTGATCAAAATAAATATAATTGCAGATTTCCCAAAATAAAATATGCAATTTAGACATGAACAAAGAAATCTATGATTCTGAATGAATTAAATGAGATTTCAGTTTGCTAAATTTGGGTCTGTGCCTTGCAGATGCTGCATAACGTAGAGACTTTTCCTCTATGGTGTCATCCACTGATTTTTGGACTTACTTTTTTAAATTAGTCACAAAGTTTTTTTAATCACGAAGTTAGATCTGCTGCACTTGCTGTTTTTTTTTTTTATTTTGTTTTTTTTTTTGTTTTTTGTTTTTTTCTGATGTGGTCCAGTTCAGAAAATTTTAACAAAGCCCCATTAAATACAAATTAAAGCTAGAGTCAAGAGGACAAACTTGATAAGGAATTTTTAACTAAGCTCCCAAAGATTTCAGGACTAAGAGACTTCTGGCAACCACAGGAGTCGCCCCCTGCTGGCCACTTGATGTAAAGTAGGCTTAAAACAGCTTTGTCTTTATTTCTTAATTTACTTTTAAGACTAATTTATGTAGTTTTTACACTCTTAGATGAATATAGAGAAGTAGGTGATAAATTAACTGAATCAGTTTGTTAACGATTTAGTTTCAAATGCAGGCATAAGGAAACTACAAAAAACATTTACATTTATGTCATTCAGCAGATGCTTTTATCCAAAGCGACTTACAGTAGTTAGGCAGTAGTGTTAAAGTTCTTGCCTAACCTAATGTTAAGAAAACAATAAGGCTTTTTAAAAAGGAGGAAAACTAACCTAAATACAGAACAAAATACTGACCCAAACCACAGACAACACAGTTGATGGAATAAATTCAGCTTCAGTTTACAGTGAGGATCTAAAATAAAAAAATAAAAAAAACATGGCAGCATTTCTTAAATGCTAAAACTACCTTTTTATTCATGGTAGCTTGTGATATTTAAAAACAAAAACTAAGATTTTTGTTTTATTTACAATGTTTCCAACTTTACTAATGCTGGAATTTTCTGTTTCTTCTCAAGCTAACGCCGGTAGAAAATAAACAGTATATTGACAGTAGTGTGAATCAGCCTCTGAGGGATCAGGTGTCTTGCAGTGGAATAACCAGGTAGCTTTGATTATATTGGTGCTAATGCTAATACTAATGCTCCAACAGCCAGTGTGGAAACAATAACTGGATTCACAGAGAAGGGTCCATCTGGTGATTTACTTCGGTAAACAGGTTTTCCCATAAACCTGATAAGAATAGAAGCCATAACCAAGCTGTACTTAGCGACAGCTGTGGTTTCCATATGTGTAACAGATTTCTGGTAAAAGGTTTGTGATAAAACTTAGAAAAAATATGTTAAAAGATAAAAAAATTCTATCACAAGAATTTAAACACAGCATATGCCAATATTAACAGCGTTGAAGATTAGCAGAGACCAACCATGTGTATAGGCAAGAATGTAAACAGTGATTTATTTCACCTTTTTTTCATAAGTGTTAATATTTAAACATTACATAATAATACATCATAATAAAATTTAAAAATCACTGAACTAAAATGCATGTGAACTGCTTTACTAGCCAGTAATGACAAGAATAGAATATTTTTTTATGTGCTGAACACTGACAGGCAGATAAATAACCCTGTTATTTTCTGTTTTTTCTCACCACTTACAAACACCCTGTGATTTTACACACCTGTCTACGCACAAATTCACACACATAAAACAACCAGCAAACTCCCACACAGAGAACATCTTCCTAAATGAGGATGTCTAGTATGCAAACCACCCGCCTTGCTTTGTTCTTCTGCATGAACCTGTCGCCCAAGAGGAAGCAACACTGAGTGGGATGGACTTGACCTGTGTCTTTACACCTCAGAGCCTTGTATAACTGCAGCACTGTGAGGGAGGGGGCATCAAAACACATCACTTTCATTTCAACTTTTAATGTAAAAGAATCTCAGTTGCACTCAGACAGCAGCTCTGTGAGAGGAAAAAAAAAGAGACCTTCTGTAATGTCTGCATGAAATCTGCTGTCTGGCATTAGGAGAGGAACTGACTGTGTAATAAGAGCTGATATTTTTACCACAGCTCTGCATTTGTTAAGAGCCAAAATCAGCAGGAGAACTTCACACAGACACAGACATGTAAATTCTCTATTAAAGCTCAGTATGTTCTTATAAGAAGCATTTAGGTTTAATATGTTTCTTCTCCTGAAAAACTTTTTGCACAGAAGTTCAACACTTTGCTGTAACTCAAAATCAAATATGATGATTTCATGTAAATAAATAATGGATGTAGACATATGTATTAGAGGTACCCACAAATTATGTTTTGGTACGTAGCTTGGTTTTAAGGTCACAGTTCGGTGATTTTTCGTCCAGTAAGGGAACAAATGCAAAACATGAAACTGTTTAACTTTTGTGTAAACAATAACATGTTTAATAATATTTAAAATTAAACCAAAAACACTTCCTGTTTTTTTTTCCTTTCGTTTGACGGATAACTTCTCCAGCTCTCTCTTGCTTATTTACTTTAGAGGCATCGCATCTTGTGGTGAGACTGAGAGTTGTTGGTGATTCAAAGTTAGTCATCCCCCGGGTTGTCCCCTTCTATCTTAACGACCAAAGCATTTGCCTGGTTTTCCTGTTGGCAAGCGGTGCCTCTGCATGTAACCGGGATTTTTATGTTGCAACAATCACAGAAAAATCCTGGTAAGACTGTTTAAGAATGAAGATTAATTTAGTTTTTATAGGATTATCTGAAGTTTGAAAATAAAATACTGAAAGCCTTATTCTTATATAGGATGTGAATTGCATAAATTCACTTAAAGCCATAAACACATTCCCTCCTCTCAACTTAAATAAAAGTTTTTTTAAATCATAAAATATACTACTCATGTTTGAATAATGTACTCTATTTAAAAAGCATAAAAAAAAAGGTCTTGGCTGGACGGCTCCTGGGAGTTTAAAACAAAAAGGAGAGGCGGGGGTGGCAGCTCTCAGGTGGATTGTTATTGAAGTTCTTCACAGTAGCAGCTAAAAATCCCAGTGTGTATTCAGTGGAACAGCTGAAAGCTCACATGCTTTTATGGCTCTTACAAAGAGAGCATATTAAGTGCTGAGTGAAAAAATGTCTAGGCCTCGCAGTTCTAAAATGTGACAGCACAAATCACAGCATGAAAAAAGAGGAAAGGTAAATTAAATTGTTGTGTTATATGGAATTAAATGTATCCTGTTGTTGTTGGTGACCTTAATTGTTGCAGCAAAACTTTACACCCTCTGTGACTAACTTTACGTTCACTCACACTTGACGATGCTGAATTAAATGTGCACAAAGAAGGGATTTTGTTCCACAAAAAAATCAACGAGATGCAACAGTTTGAGTTTCTTACATTTTAAAGGCGTTATTATCTGCGCCCATGTCTGTGGCTTAAACAACAACCCAAAGTGACCTCTTAGCCTTTGCCTAATCTTGTTTTGCTGCTCAGTTATATCTTGCTTATCTTTTTCCATCTCAACAATCTCTCCCCCTACTTATTTTTCAAGATGTTTGGGAGATGTTTCAGATGTGTATCTTTCATAAAGCTTTGAAGGGTAACTTCCATGTCTTTTGATAATGCAATCTTAATTCAAGCAGACTGTGAAGATGTGGGGAAAAAGGATGTTTTAAGGACACTAAATGTGAACACGATGAATCCTTTTTTAAATTTAGCTAAGAAATCGTCTAACCAGAGGCAATGTCCATCCCTTTATTTTTGGAAGTTTACTTATACTATATATATATATGTATATATATATTAATGCACTTTTTTATATACTTGCTTTTTTATTCCTCTTGCTCCTTCACTTTGTTTATAGTATGAACTTTTTCTCTGTTTTCTCCACTTTTGTTTTATTTTTCTGTTTGCTCCTTTTACTTCTTGTCAATCAGGAGTTATCAGTAGTGCATTATATAATATTGTTAATGTATTTTCCATGGTGTTTTTTTGAGGATGATTAACACCCAGGTCATATGTTTGAGCTAAAATAGAAATAGTTTCTCAGCCTTTGTAATGGATATTTTAAGGACATCAGACTCCAGCAGTAATTTTGGGGGGATTTTATTTGGCTGTATGGAAGCTGAATAACAATGTAGGAATGAGTGTGTGAGGATGTTATAAAACCAAAATAGTGTAGAGAAAAGAAACAGAAAATGAAAAAAACTGTTGTGGGATATTCAATATTCTAATGTCTGTATATTAATAGGAGTCCTATTCTTAAGTCTATCCATTGGGTTTCAAACATAGAGTGAATTTTACTTAATTCAACATTCATCCAGTCTTTTTACGTGTACCTAAATTTAGGTGAAAAGTTAAAACATTATGGCAAAACTATGGCAAATTATTTCAGTGAGATGCATGTGTCATCAAATATTTCAGAGACAAAGGAAAAGCAGCAACATCCAGAACTGACTGGGTTAAATCTGCAACACTGAGCGATATAACAAGCACTGGCTCCAAAATACTACATATAGGTTTATTTATAAGGACTGTACACCTAGCTTCAACCTTGTAAGGGTGGTTAAAATTTATTCCAGGTGTAATATTACACATATATCAAATTCAGTGCAGAGAAAAATAATATTTAATGGGGTGGCCTAATGAGGTGAGGCCATCAGATCTTTTCCACCTTCCTGATAACTTGTAGTGATTAGGGGTTAGCAGGGTAGCTCAGGTGCAGGATCCTGACTCTATAGAGCCTGAAAGTCATTGTTGCAGCTTGCCCAGACCAGAATCCTTACTCATCTTGCTGAAACTTTAAACTCTCTGCAGGTATCTGATGTTTAATCTAATTAATCACACCAGGGTCTGCTGCATTTTCATATGTAAATTAGCAAATATTAGCATGGTAATTATTTCTCTACCAGGTATCCCCACGTTGTCTGATTGTAGGTGGCTGATGGTAGCACTTAGCTGCATATGATATTAAGCTTTTGACAGGGTGGTTCACTTATTTCACTTTTTTTCAGCAAGTGCAACTGACATATAAAAAACTGTTCTTGATTAATGCTTGAATTTTTCAAAATGGCACTAATATAGTCATCGACTTTTTATCGTTAAAAATTCAGATTCTTTTTAACCGAAAAGAGTGACTTGGTGGCGTAGAATAGTCAAACATGGTTTCTATTGTAACCACACATCAATATTCCACACATAGTGTGTATATTGAACATACTGGACAGTGGTAAAACTGGTCAGAGTGTGAATTGATCTGTAATAAACTGTGACATGAAGTAAAGTACTCAAAAACACAAGGGGTTCAGATTTTTTTTTAATATTGAATATATACAATTTGTCATCTGCACTATACATGATGAAGCAGCTATTTGAAGCAAAAGGTAGTAAACATGGTAGAATGTGAGCTGGATAGAGGCTCCATCTTCTTTACATTTTTCTACGATGTAAAAAATAAATATCTTCATCTAACATTTGTTTTTAATTAAGAACAAAAACGTGAAATAAATACATGGTTCTCAGTTATATAGTGTCTTTGATCATTGTTTAAGTTCTACAAAGTACTTTCCGATGTTTTTTTAGATTTACCCATTAACACACACTCACACACTTAAACAGTACTTCATATTTAAAATATGCACCGTTCTGTATGTGTACAATATGTGTGCTTCTTATCTATACATCATGTGGACACCGTCTATATGGAGGATAACTTCTGTGCCATGACCATAAAAGTATCATATAATAGGGTGGGAAGGAACAATGGTCATCTAATATGTCTTTGGATAAAATCCTATTAATGAGTCCAGGGGCCAGAAGCTCGTACAGGTTTCCTATTATCATGATAATCATTAAAAAAAACTATTTGCACAGTTACTTGAGGAGATATCTGATATGGTTTAAAAAGCTTCAGCAAAAGCATGACCTTGTAGTTTTTGTGTGTTTTTTAGGGTTTAAAGTTAAGGTAAAATTAGGATTTTTTTTTTTTTTAACAAATTGGATTAACTGCCTGTTGACTCTTACAAAAGGTAAAACTCTGAAATGAACAGTTTTATTTTTGACAAAAACCTTGAAGTAACATACAGTTATGGACATTAAATAGGAATATCACTGAATCCATAAATTATATGAACAGTTAAGATGAAATAGGAGAGCTCTTGCTTTGATCCAAGCTTTGTACCGTTAATATGAGCATAAGAGGCAATGGTTCTACATCAGACCCAAGTATTTTGGATCAAATTTCTCCCAAACATTGGTGAGACAGAGTAAAAGGCATTAGCAAATGTTTCGATTTAAGTTTAATTTTTCAGTTTGATTTTTTAAAAAAAATTATTTTAAGACACATTCATGACAAGCTACAAAATAAAGAACAAAAAGAGAAAAAAACACATCAGGGCTTCTTAAGGTACATTTCTCTTAATGCAACCTTCCTTTAGTTTTGCACATTCAGCGTTCCCTAATAGACACCCACATGTCTCTTCCTCATGTTTGTCATCGTCCTCTCTTCCTTTCATCATTCTCCATGTGACAGCCTGTCCATCACAGCCAGCTGTGACTGCAGGATGAGTGAAGCAAACATGCAGGTAGTTTTCTCTGCTGTCAGAGGGCTGTGCCACATCCAGCCTTCCGCCTACTGTCACACCTGCCAAGTGCTATGTACTCAACTACCAGAGACAGGAACAAACATCTCCTTCATTCATAGGTGATGTGGGATGAAAACATATATACGGTGTGTACATAAGAGAAAACAGATCTGTCCTTTCTCTGTTTCCTAGGTAACGGAAACAAGGACGGGCCCTCTCGGCTGCAGTAACTATGACAGCTTGGACTCGGTTAGCTCAGTGTTGGTCCACAGCCCGGAAAATAAGATCCACCTAAAGGGTAAGGCCTGAAACTTGAACAAACACACGCATTCTCTCACACACATTAATCTTTGATTCATGCACACACACACACCCACCCACAGCTCTAAAGAAAAGATCCACTTATGGGATCGGATTTTCTTACATGCACAGCTGGACACACACACAGCCTGCACATGCGTCCACCCGCCTGCCAATCCTCTCACCTCCTGTGTGTTGCGGTTGGCCTGGATGACCCTTTACTTTACGGTGCGGTAGTTTATATGTCTGTTTTTGCCTGACTGGCTTTCATTCTCATGGGGAATCTGTTATCTTATCTGACTGTAGATGGACTGTGTCAGGCCACGCTGACCTTAGTCTAACCCCTCCAGCACTCATGGAGCGCTCAGCACACAAGTAAGGCTGAGGTGGGAATACATGGAATGGCCTTACTGCTTCATTATCCTCATCACTGAATTCTCAGCAAATGATTTGGGGTGGGAGACAGCTGTGGGATCAGAAATCTTCTACTTCACATTTAATCACTTGGTAAAACAAAGAAGGAGCATTCTGTAATATGAGTGTAAAATCTACATAGTGTATGAATAAGGTCCTGTATATATCACGTAAATCCCAGTAAAATTCAGACGTGTTCATACTAAAGATGTTTAACTGATAAAAGTATTATAGGTTCTTGAATTAAAATCTAATCCATGATAAAGCTTCAGAAGGAAAATGAAACATGTATAAGCAGGCAACGGTGTATCAGCTGAGTTGCAAAGTTAATTTGTGAAAACATCCGGCTGTCTTTAAAGATTCAGGTCGTTTGGCTTGCTCCCAAATGGCCCCTCATTTATTATCACTCAGAGCTTCAGTTTTAGCCTGATTTTGCAGTTATGATTGATTTGTGTCACGAATCAGCAAACTGGACCACAAATAAATTTGAGCTGAGGAATAGGTGAGAATAGTTTTATTGAGGTGATGTGAACTTCAGCAGGGAAATCAGGTCTGGTTTGTGCAGTCAGCTTAGCCTGCAGGTGGAAGAACTCAGGTGAGGATCCCGCCAGTATAAACAGGAATGTACGAAAAATATTGTTCACGTACCAGCGGCGGGGATGGAAACCAACAGGATGGTTTTCAGGAACCGTGAGGCTGTGATAGTAGCTTCTGCCGGGGCTGTGGGAACTGCAGAACCAGAAAGATAGTTAGTTGCTCTGATAATGACAAAGGGGGTGATCCAGGCTGAATAAGATCCTCGGGAATCCTCCAGAGGTCTCCAATGGCCAGGGGCAAATCCGTAATCCAAATTCCAAATCCTGGGGACAGTCCAAGGGTCAGAGTACCGGGCAGAATGAATCACAGGCAGAATCAACAGACAGGGAGCAGGCAGAATCGGGTTTTCCAGGTCGAAATACTGGTCAATGATCAGAGGCAGAGTTGCAGGGTTTTACCAGACAGGGAGCAGGCTGAGTCGGGAAATCCAGGTCCAAAAAACGGGTCACAGGTCAGATATCAGATAAGCAGGCAGGAGAGAAGGGCTGGAAGCGTACAAGGAAAAAACCAAGACGATCTGGCAGAGAAGAGTTGTCACAGACAGGTATATATGGAGCCCAGACCAGGTGGAGCGCATCAGTAATCAGCAGAGTTGGAGAGAGAATACATTCAGGGGTGGCTGGGAAAACTCAGCGCTGATCATGCACTGTGACAGATTTGTGTTAGTGAACCTTTTTTAATTCAGTGTTTTCACAAAAGCTTTATTTTGATTCTTGTTTTCATTAAAAAATAAGTTGCTATTTGATGTTTTAATCAAACCTTTACATTAAAATAAAACACAGAACCACATCAAACAAATAAATGAAATAAAGCACAAAGTCTTAACATCATGACACTTCAGATTATTTAATTTCAACACTTTTTCCAGACACACTTTTAAATTTAATCCATCCCTCTGTCGCTTTGTACCTGGCCTGCACCACTGCACTTCCTGTCTTCCGAGAGTTTTTCCCACTTCCTTCTTTCCCACAGGTCTAGTCTTCTCTTGCATAAGATTGGCTTCATGGTGTGAACACCAAAATAGAGTCCCGACTCTTCTGATGATTCTACTTTCCTTGACGGGATTCGTTTTTTCATGTTTATTACAAAAAATAGACTCTTAGAGCCAGCTTGTTCATGAACAACACATCACTTGTCAAAACAAGGACGTGTTCTGTTGCGGAGTTGTTGAAGTGCAGTGAAGAGAAAAGTGCTGCTGAACCAGTAATCCGGCTCCATCCTGCTGTTTTTCCTCTGAAGAGTAAACTTATTATTGCATATTAAACTCTCATGTTACACTAGTAAAGACTTTCTTTTGTATTTCATGTAAAAAAAAAAAAAGATTTCCTACTGGATTTTTGTAAAGAAGCAACAAAAGGATTGTTTATCTTATTTATTTGGAGATAATTAATCCTTATCTTAATGTATTTAGAGTCTTAATTTACAGATTGTTGCATTTCACACTTTCAAATAAATGACCTGATCCAACTTTTTTTTAAAAAAAGCTTTGTGCTATTGCAAACTTCCCTTTTGTTTCTACTTCCTGTTTGGTTAAATGTATAAAGTACCTTGGTGTGCAATTGGCTCATTTTGTGGCTTGGCATATCCTCTGTGAATGCTATTAGGGTTAGCAGTCATTCACTCTGGGTGAACTAAAGTCTTGCCTTGCTGAACTGAATCCCAAGTCTTCTGCTACTCTAGCCTTAGATTTCCTTTCTAGCTTAGCAAGTGAGCTCACCCCGTCTGCCCAAGAAACAACAGTGGAATTTCTAAGTAAACAACAAACTGAAACAATTTACTTTGACAGTCATGCAAACACATTTTTTTAGAAAGAGATTGAGCACGTACAGTAAGTCTCGGGAACAAACACTTCCACTGTTAGTTACCATCTATTATTCAATCAGTTTGAAGCAGCAAACTGTCAACCTCATGCATCACTGACATTTTGGTGCCAATGACTGAATATTGATGGAGACCAACTTGCCTTTGATCAGTACTTGGACGTTTTTGAATATATTCACTTAATTATTTATGTGGCCATATTATTCAATTACTTGCCTTGTTTCTTAATGCTTATATTATTCAGAAATTAAAAGGGTTATTTAGTCATAGAGTTATCCTGGCAAGACAGTACGAAAACATCACAGTGGCTTGTTTGATAAGTTTCCCTTAATCATTAACTTAATTTTTAATGCAGCCCTATTTACTAATATAGCATATTCCCAGCTGCTTGCATAGCAGGGAACAATAATAGTCACAGAAACACAGCCTGTTCAGGCTAATTGCTATTTTGTACACAAACAAAAGTGAAGCAGCTTTAATCAGCCACCTAAGGAGACTCAATTTAATGTTAAGAAGATTTATTTCTTTGTCCTCAAAATGACAGGAGAGGTGTTTTACCTTTGATGACTACAATAAAAATTGCATTGTTTATTTCTGTGGAAGCCAATGGATCAATTTGTGAAATGGTGATAATGTTTATGATTTACTCATAATGATATTACTATGATGATGTATTTAATTTACTTTGCTAATTCATCTTCTTTTTTTCAGTACACTATAAAATATAGCATTAGTTTTATTTTAATATATTTAATAGATTTAGCTTAATTTCATCTATTTGTTCCTAATACTAATCTCAAATAAATAATTTTGTGATTGAAGTGCAAATTGTTGAGTAAATTACTTTTGAGGTTTTCCCATAATGCCATTCACTTATATTAAAGGGTTAGTGCACCCCAAAAAATGTATTTTGAGGTGTAAACAACCCAGTGATGAAAATCCTGTATGCTGTTGATAAAACTTGTATTTTTTATAATGTTTTAAAAATGGGATTTTGTGGGTAAAAAATGGCTCATAACACCCTCTACAGGGTAAAACCAGGTTATGTTATGTGGAGAGGCTATCTACGTCACAAGAAAATAAAAAAAAACCCACAGCCCCTCCCTCCAGATGCAAACAGACAGGTCCCCTCCTTGCAGGCATAGAAAACCACGCCCACCTACGTATATAAAGAATGATGAGCCTATATGGTGTAGATTTGCTAGTTTCAAACTTCTATTCTTTCACAGAGTTTCTGATGAAATATTCCTGCAGTGGAACAGATTTGTGCTTTTGAGGGGTATAAAAGTAACATCAGACTTTATTCTTTACCTGCTGATCCTCATCTGGTGACAGACAGCAGCTCAAATTGTAGCAGCGGTAACATACAGCAGCACTTCCTGCAGCTGCCACAAGCTGCTGTGAGTCTCCACAGCTTTCTAGAGCTGCTGGAGCTGCTGACAGGTCAGCACTAACGGCTCAGACTGATTCGGTTCAGGACCACGTTGTTCATGTGTAGCTGAGGCGGTTCAGAAGGGGAAAAGTCTTCCACCTCTAAGACCGCTCTGTGGCGTAGGTGCTTTGTGAATCTCACTTTGCATCTTGACAGTGAGCTGAGTTGCTTAACCCCTTGTTTCTCTCCATTATGATGAATAGCAGGAAGTTAATTTGGTATAATGAAACAAAAAAAGGGACCTCATATCAGCAATAATCCACCTCTCACCATAGTTTCAGCGTATGGACATCATGCTATTTACATAAAAATACAGTTTATCTGTTTATTGATGATAAAAAATTAACAATTTTTAAATAGATTTTGGTTTTGTCATGTGACTTTTTTCCAGTTACTGGGCATCTCTACTATATGTTTAAAACCATTTATCCATGCAGCTGCTGCACTGTGACAAAGATGGCTCTGGTCTGACATTATTTTAGCAAAAAACACGCCCACATCAAGTTCCGGCTACAAAACAAGAACAATTTTGAGTTCATCAGTATCTTTAAGTATGATGAAAATTAAATCATATGTATTGAAAAAAAAGGATTTTGTGAAGCATCTTTTCTAATTTACATGGAATTTATCACATCATGTTTCTTCCACAAACTCATGTACTTACAGCACAATCAAGTTACTGAAGTTCTCCGAACTCTGATCATTAAGCTAATTGTTCTTAGTCTCTCAAGTTAAAATCTTGATATTTTTGAGGCAACATGTTTTTTTTACAGTAAACCTAACTTGTTAGATTTTACAGTGTAATATTACAGTTTTACTTTGATCTTTAAAAAATGACTTGATATTTAAGTAGGGTTTCCATGATGGTTATAGCAAATTACTTGAAAAATACAGCTCATTATCTCTGGGCCAATGCTATGTTATTAATAATTCAGTAACTGATTTTCTGCTGTTGCTATCAGTGCAATGGTGATCACATTTTTCTTGATTTCTAGGCACATGGAGTCAAAAATCAGAGACCACAACTTTGAATGCATCCAGTCTATTCTGTCTCACATAAGTTGTACGAAATTAGTGAAAAGGCAAAAACATTGAGAACAGAATGTCTGATAGTCAGGTTGGTGTGAGATATGCCCCCTTTTTGCTTTTGTGACATCAGCTCTTGAGCTTCATAAATGCCACAAGTTTATAGTAATCCATGTTTTTAAAAGCCTGATTTGACAATCATCCAAAAAGCCTTTTGTGGATGTCAAGATTGCTTGGCTTTCTCGGTTTTTAAGTGCCCCAGCTTTTGTTGATGTCAGAACTATAAAGCAAAATCAGTGGCAGTCAGCACTACTTAGTCCTCTTTGACTTTCAATGTGTTTTTGATTCATTCTTTATCCTCACAGTTAACTGAACTTGATGTTTACTGATCGTTTGGTTGTTTGTTTGGCTGCTGGTTTTATGGAGACAACTGATCTAGTTTCTACAAAGTGCTTTAGAATGCCATGCTTTCCCCTTTTATCAGGCTTTAGTCCAGCCATGAAATACTTAAAAAAATATATCTTTTTGACTACAATAACAATTTAACTTCTAACACTTCCATTTAGTTCTGACATTTTCCTCATAGTGGCCGTTCTACTTAGTAAGCAGTTTTCTGCTTGAGGCAAATCCAAATGACAAATGATGCAGTTTCAATAAATTGAACAATGACTGATGGTTAGATCAAATTATTATCTGCTTGCTACATCAGCGAAAGACTGCAAATCAAGGAAACTGAAATACTAAAAGAGGTTAGGTTCTGACCAGCTAACTATTGCCAAATATGGAAAATATATTTTGTGTTTTTAAGTTATTTTAAATCCTGGAACTTTATGGTTATGTCTAGGAATAGCTGACAATAAGAGGTGTAGAACAAAAAAGACCAATGGGTAGGCTGTGTAATGACCAATGAGATTAAAAGAACAAAAACAAAAGGACCTCATATCAAAATACCATTATCCTCCCTAGACACTTGGCCTTGTCCTTTCCTGAAAGAGCTGCCATATAAGCAATAACCACTAGCTTTGACCTGTAACCGTAAGCAAAAAGGAGACAAACATGGGGCCAAAGCTCCTGGCCATTTAAGTTTGTCCTTGAGACTGTACCTGATAAAAAGCCTGAGGTCTCATGCATTTCATTAAGCCACAGTGTCACCGTAGGTACTTCAGATTTCTCCAAAGCCGAAGCATAATTTGCTTTTTTATTGCAAGGCCAAAGGCGATTGTGTTACTGGAATGCAGTCAGTGTAGACTGTGCCTGTGAAATGATGGGTATTATCAGCATGGGATCTGGCAGCAGCAAGGCTTCAAACTAAGTTGAAAGAAAATAATAATAATAATAATAATAATAATAATAATAATTTTTTTGGCATCACAGCAGCAAATCTGTCCAGCGCCTCCTATTTAATTTGTAATTTTGAGCCCTTTGTTTAGCATATATTAATATATTTCAGACAGATATTAACATGATGAGACACACTCCCTCATGAATTGTGACTCAAAGTGCTGAAAACCTGTGACTAATGAGGAAACAATCTAATAAAAAGCTGTGCTTTAAGGTGCTTATGCCTATACTGTTTACACAGTCTCCAGTCCCTCTCATGCCATCAAGAAAAGGCAGACTACTCCCACACTGGGTCTGTATCTGTTGGAGAGTTATTACTGATAAGAGACTTTTCTCTCAATGCTGACAATTAGTGCAACAGTAAAAGATTGTCAACATAACATGAAATTCTGTACAATGTCTGATATTTCTAACATCTGCTCAAGACTCATTGACATTTAGGGACCTTTGGAACAGACTTCCCTAACGCTGTTCCATAAGTTGTGTTTATGCTATTTAGTTGACTTTTCTTTGTATTAATTCCTCACAGAAAGCTTCAGCATTTCAATGTTCTTCCTCTGAATATAGTATACTTAAACTAGAATATAGTTTACTTTCTGTATTGGCTCTGTGCTGTTAGCATACACAACATTTTCTCATTTTTTAGAGTTTTTAGATTTTAATTACAAAAAAAAAGTCTTTTATTTGTAGTTTTGTACATTGTCTGCACACATTTAAATATTTTTAATAGTGGACCAGAATTCACTTCTTTGGTCTGCATCAAAGTGCCAGTGCACATTCTTATTAGACCAAACAAACCATGTCCATGGAAACAAACCAGGGTTTTGTCAAAACAGACCAAACAGCAGCAGTTTGAACATGCTTGTAATGTAGGAGTCTGTGTATTAAGAGAGTGATAGTGCTGGTTTCATCCCTGTCAAACATGCTCACACAGTAACATCTTTTTTCTCAATTGGGAATAGCAAAATATGCCTTAAACAAAGGTTTTAATCATGTGACATTCCAGTTAGTCATATCAAAATGGAGTAATGCTTATGTAGTGACACTAATTAGGAAACCTGTCTCAAGTTCTCCTTTAACAGAAGCCGTGCGACGTATCTGCTGGGATAAAATATAAAAGATGCAAGAATCAGTTCCTGCACATGTAACTCATGTTTTTTCATAGAAATGCCTTTTCTCCATTACACTCCTTCAAAACCCAAGTGAAGCACTAAGAAAACAAATATAAATCTACTGAAGGTCTTTTCATATATGTTGAGTAAAAGTAAATGGACTGTTGGGGCTTTCAACTGGTGGACGTTTTATTCTCTGAATGGCATAATGTATGATGCATTTGCCTCGTATTGATTTTGTGATAAAAGAACCACAGCAATGACCATGGGTAAACTTATACTCTAATTCCAGCCAATTAGCTTGATGTCTTCCATTTGTCGCATTTCAAAACTTCTGCCTCAGAGGCCAAAAATTAGGTCATGGAAGTTATTTCTGGCTTTTCTAGAACTAAGTCAGGTCTCCATCTATTTTTTTTTTTTTTTTTAGAAAATAAACATGGCAGAGCTGTCATGGGTCAGTTGTTTACATGGACTGTATTTTTAAATGTCCTATAAGTCTTCCTAATAGTGTGTGTTTAAAGCTGAACAATGCAGACAAATAATCTGAGTAAAAACCCTGTTAAAACCTATGGGATATGCTAGATTATTTTGCATTAACAAAATACAAATTACAATGTCAGTCCTTCCTTTGACCTCTGACTGTGCTTGCACTGTCTGTGTTAGTGTTGCATATCCTCAGGCTTTACCTCAACCATTGCCTATGTTTTGCTGCAGTGAAGACCAGAGTGACTGTCCCGTCATTTGTTGTAGTTTTGTTGTGTGTAATCTTGTTCAGTTACTACAGACAATCTGGTTAGGTGAGAAAAGGTGAATCAAAATACCTTACACGGTGCATAAGGTCTTTTTTTTACAGAAGTTTGTTTGCATAATTTCTGGTTAAGAGTGTGGTTGTCATCCCATCTCAGTTGTTTAAGGAGCATTGCCGCACATAGCTTAACTCTTCTACTCAGAATGAGTTAGAAAGATTTGTCCAGCTATTTGGCTCAACTAAGTACTGAATAAGCTGCGTGCACATATGCCCAAGTTGATATTGTCTGATGAAATCATGATCTTGTATTTAAACAAAATGACTTACAAAAAAAAAAAAAAAAAATATATATATATATATATGCACTGCCTCTAGCACTACATGACAGCACCTGGGTCCAACTGGACTCACAGTAATCTGATTACCACTTAATTATGACGTCCCATCTTGTTTGAATTCTTGCTTGTGTTGTTCTTACTCTCAAATGTAAGTCGCTTTGGATAACAGCGTCTGCTAAATGACTGTAGAATAGAATAGACAAGAATAGAATAGACTAGAATCTACCAGTCCCAAATAAAACACATCAGTCCCTCAGCTTAATTCCAGCTATGTCACATCTCATGTCTATGTCCATCTCTCTCACCCAGCAGTACTGCTATTCTGGTTCACACCCTGGTGCATCCTGTCTTGATTACTGCAACTCCTTTTGGTTTACCTGACAAGTCCTTCCATAAACTGCAACTGGTTTAAAATTATGCTGCCCAAATTAGTTGCAGAACCCCCTCCTTTAATGTTATTACACTTGTCCTGCCGCAAATCCAATAGCTTCCAATCAAATTCTGAATCATCTACAAAATTTTACTTTACAGTTTTAAGGCAATCAGCAACCTCATGCCTTTGTATCTCACTGAGTTAACATACCCAGCCGCACTCTCGGATCCTCCCCCTCCGTCCATCTCAACCTCCCACCTGCTCATTTATCCACCATGTGGTTGAGAGCCTTCAGCAGCTCGACTCCCTGTCTTTGGACTTCTCTGCCTCATTGCCTGATTGTCTTACCTCCTTCATGTCCCATCTTAAAACACACTTTTTAGAGAGGCAGATTCCTTAAGTTCATGACTGGAGTGTCTGGATGTTTTACTATATTTTATTGTATGATGTGTTTCCCCCCTTTTTTTCTTTCTTTTTAACTTCTTTCCCTGTTTTCTTTTCTCTTGCTTTTGTATATTAAGCTTGAATGCCCTAAAAGGCGCCTATAAATAAAGTGTATTATTATTATCATTATTTTTTTAAATTAATTTATTTTATTTTATTTTATTTTATTTTATTTCACAACTGAAAAAAGCATTAATGCTCTTAACACAGTCTCCCATCAGCTGTTCACTGATACATGTGAATCATTCCTAAAGCATGAGTAGTTTGGCTATTCTGACCAAAGCTTTACGAGGATCTATAGTAACGCCATTCACTTTTACCAGCTGACATCACAAAGCTCTGGTTACTCTTCAGCATCTCTTTTCTATATTTTTTTACATTTTTGAAAAGATTACAGTCTTTTTCTGACCCTATAGATCCTGATCCTAAACAACTTATTTATAATTAAGTACTTTTGTTGACCCTAACTTAAACAGTTTTGCCATAACCACACAGTGGAGAAGCCAAAAGAAGTTACAGTGTCATGTTGCTGGAGTCAAACAATGGTTTTTAATCCACCACTAACCCCTCCAGCTCTCCACTAGTTATAAGAATGACTTTGCCCTTGTGTTTTTTCTTTTTATAAGACTAACAGACTTGGTAGACATGGGATTCCTTCCTAAAAAAAAAAAAAAAAAAAAAAAAAAAAATTAAGATCCCCCACCCTGCCGCTGTCCGTTTTTAAGCACCACCCTTCATATGTGTTCAGCCTTCTTTTTGACCGTTAGCCTGCTTAGTTTTCTGAAAGACAATCCTCTCAAACCGGCCATTCTTTGCAGTAAGCACAACTTAATTTTGCAGTCACAGAGCGTGTTTCTCAGTTTGCGCTACAGTTTTCACAGCATATTGTGTAACCTTCCCATATGGTTGGATCAGTCTGTGCTGCACTGCACACAGCAATAAAGCTGAGGATAGAACTTTGCAGAAGTTGAACAGCCTAATTTACTGTTTCTATGGGTTTTCTTACTATGCAAGCAACTACAGCACACAGTGAGGGTCACAATAAAAATGGAGTCATCTCCTATCTGCAAGTCTTCAAAAGCTGAAAAAAACAGATCTATTCTTTTTACTTTACTGACCAGACTGCTGTGGCATCTGTCCCAGCACGCTGGGCAGTTTTCAGTGAGATATGTGGCAAACACACAAAAATTACTTAAAAACTTACTGAATTCAACCGCTGGCCTGCAAAGCTGTACTTTGGCCCATTTCCTGAAATGTATAATTCTTTCATTTCTGTGAAATCCATCTCTTCTAATCCATCAGGTACTTATGCTAAGAAATTATCACAACTTCAAAAGCAGCATTTTACATTTTGTTCAGTTCTTTTGAATTGAGAGAGCCACTACACAAAGGCTCAAGGCTTAATATAGTCCTTCTATATAATTATGACGAAAATAATTATAATCTCCCAAATAGGGGTTAACTTTGACACTAATTCCCAACTGAGGCTTGACTATTAAGCCCCTATATGAATCAATATTCCATAGAATATCTGTACATTTGCTTAGAGAATATGACAAAGACCAAACTTAATCATAAATGCAACACTTTAATATGCCTTAGCAGGAAATTAAATTCTCCCCAACCTTAAAACGTCAAATGGCAGACACTTTCATAATTTTATATATATACATATATATATATATATATATATATATATATATATATTTTATCAAGCAAACCTTTCTTTTCTGTTCTACTTTAGTTTGTTCTGGAACCCGGTCATGAGAATACTAATCACCAACAGATGCTGCCAATATAACTACTGTACTAAGTGCATGCAAGCACATACAATCAATGAATCTGCAGGCCACACTTTTAGTCAGATATGACACCATTGCCTGCTGACAGCTGCCGGGTGGCCCTCCCAGAAGGACTCCAGGAAAACCTCTAACAGATCTCCCCACACAGCATCACAAACAGGCCTTCTGAACTTTGCTGGAATTCCATCAATAGTGAGAGCAGGGCATGGGGACAGATGCTGCATGACACTTGTGAGTTCCTGCAGGGTAAGAGGTCTGTCAAGTGCCTCCTTCTGCTCAGACCTAAGTCTGGGCAGTCACTGAAACAAATTCTCAGCACACCAGCTGTCACTATAAAATGCAGCATATAAATCATTTGCCAAATTTTTCATTGGTGCACATCACAACTCTACATGTTTTAAATTTAAAGGTTTCAACAAAAGAGAGAAATATGGAGAGGAATAGAAGAAGAACCAGATGGAACTTTATCCTTTGAAAAACTGATTGTGGCTCTGGAGGCATTTTGCTCTTTTTAACTGAAAGACCTATTGGATATAACTCCCTCATCATGAAACAGGCCTTATCTATTCCAAGCATT